>NW_028166960.1:45000-50656 GCF_964263955.1 Coregonus lavaretus | reverse complement strand
GGATGGATCTTGGTGGGGGTGCTTGGACCCCTTCTTGGGGTCTCCCCCAAGCCAGCCATGCCGGCCATGGGCACCCAAAACCCCCATGTGTGAGTGAACAGCCTCCCCAGTGTACCCATAGTGAAATCAGGCTTAAAGTGACCTGTGGCGCCCCCCTGTGGATGGATCTTGGTGGGGGTGCTTGGACCCCTTCTTGGGGTCTCCTCCAAGCCAGCCATGCCGACCATGGGCACCCAAAACCCCCATGTGTGAGTGAACAGCCTCCCCAGTGTACCCATAGTGAAATCAGGCTTAAAGTGACCTGTGGCGCCCCCCTGTGGATGGATCTTGGTGGGGGTGCTTGGACCCCTTCTTGGGGTCTCCTCCAAGCCAGCCATGCCGACCATGGGCACCCAAAACCCCCATGTGTGAGTGAACAGCCTCCCCAGTGTACCCATAGTGAAATCAGGCTTAAAGTGACCTGTGGCGCCCCCCTGTGGATGGATCTTGGTGGGGGTGCTTGGACCCCTTCTTGGGGTCTCCCCCAAGCCAGCCATGCCGGCCATGGGCACCCAAAACCCCCATGTGTGAGTGAACAGCCTCCCCAGTGTACCCATAGTGAAATCAGGCTTAAAGTGACCTGTGGCGCCCCCCTGTGGATGGATCTTGGTGGGGGTGCTTGGACCCCTTCTTGGGGTCTCCTCCAAGCCAGCCATGCCGACCATGGGCACCCAAAACCCCCATGTGTGAGTGAACAGCCTCCCCAGTGTACCCATAGTGAAATCAGGCTTAAAGTGACCTGTGGCGCCCCCCTGTGGATGGATCTTGGTGGGGGTGCTTGGACCCCTTCTTGGGGTCTCCCCCAAGCCAGCCATGCCGGCCATGGGCACCCAAAACCCCCATGTGTGAGTGAACAGCCTCCCCAGTGTACCCATAGTGAAATCAGGCTTAAAGTGACCTGTGGCGCCCCCCTGTGGATGGATCTTGGTGGGGGTGCTTGGACCCCTTCTTGGGGTCTCCTCCAAGCCAGCCATGCCGACCATGGGCACCCAAAACCCCCATGTGTGAGTGAACAGCCTCCCCAGTGTACCCATAGTGAAATCAGGCTTAAAGTGACCTGTGGCGCCCCCCTGTGGATGGATCTTGGTGGGGGTGCTTGGACCCCTTCTTGGGGTCTCCTCCAAGCCAGCCATGCCGACCATGGGCACCCAAAACCCCCATGTGTGAGTGAACAGCCTCCCCAGTGTACCCATAGTGAAATCAGGCTTAAAGTGACCTGTGGCGCCCCCCTGTGGATGGATTCGGCTGTGGGTGCTTGGACCCCTTCTCGGGGTCCCCCCCAAGCCAGCCATGCCGGCCATGGGCACCCAAAACCCCCATGTGTGAGTGAACAGCCTCCCCAGTGTACCCATAGTGAAATCAGGCTTAAAGTGACCTGTGGCGCCCCCCTGTGGATGGATTCGGCTGTGGGTGCTTGGACCCCTTCTCGGGGTCCCCCCCAAGCCAGCCATGCCGGCCATGGGCACCCAAAACCCCCATGTGTGAGTGAACAGCCTCCCCTGTGTCCCCATAGTGAAATCCGGCATAAAGTGACCTGTGGCGCCCCCCTGTGGATGGATTCGGCTGTGGGTGCTTGGACCCCTTCTTGGGGTCTCCTCCAAGCCAGCCATGCCGACCATGGGCACCCAAAACCCCCATGTGTGAGTGAACAGCCTCCCTGGGTACCCATAGTGAAATCAGGCTTAAAATGACATGTGGCGCCCCCCTGTGGATAGATCCGGCTGTGGGTGCTTGGACCCCTTCTTGGGGTCCCCCCCAAGCCATCCATGCCGACCATGGGCACCCCAAACCCCCATGTGTGAGTGAACAGCCTCCCCTGGGTACCCATAGTGAAATCAGGCTTAAAATGACATGTGGCGCCCCCCTGTGGATAGATCCGGCTGTGGGTGCTTGGACCCCTTCTTGGGGTCCCCCCAAGCTGGCCATGCCTTCAATGGGCACCCAAAACCCCCATGTGTGAGTGAACAGCCTCCCCTGGGTACCCATAGTGAAATCCGGCCTAAAGTGACATGTGGCGCCCCCCTGTGGATGGATCCGGCTGTGGGGTCTTGGACCCCTTCTTGGGGTCCCCCCCAAGCCAGCCATGCCGACCATGGGCACCCAAAACCCCCATGTGTGAGTGAAAAGCCTCCCCTGGGTCCCCATAGTGAAATCCGGCCTACAATGACCTGTGGCGCCCCCCTGTGGATGGATCCGGCTGTGGGGTCTTGGACCCCTTCTTGGGGTCCCCCCCAAGCCAGCCATGCCGACCAAGGGCACCCAAAACCCCCATGTGTGAGTGAAAAGCCTCCCCTGGGTCCCCCATAGTGAAATCAGGCTTAAAGTGACCTGTGGCGCCCCCCTGTGGATGGATCTTGGTGGGGGTGCTTGGACCCCTTCTTGGGGTCTCCTCCAAGCCAGCCATGCCGACCAAGGGCACCCAAAACCCCCATGTGTGAGTGAACAGCCTCCCCAGTGTACCCCTAGTGAAATCCGGCCTAAAGTGACCTGTGGCGCCCCCCTGTGGATGGATTCGGCTGTGGGTGCTTGGACCCCTTCTTGGGGTCTCCCCCAAGCCAGCCATGCCGACCATGGGCACCCAAAACCCCCATGTGTGAGTGAACAGCCTCCCCTGGGTCCCCATAGTGAAATCCGGCCTAAAATGACCTGTGGCGCCCCCCTGTGGATGGATCTGGATGGGGGTGCTTGGACCCCTTCTTGGGGTCTCCTCCAAGCCAGCCATGCCGACCATGGGCACCCAAAACCCCCATGTGTGAGTGAACAGCCTCCCCTGGGTCCCCATAGTGAAATCCGGCCTAAAATGACCTGTGGCGCCCCCCTGTGGATGGATCTGGATGGGGGTGCTTGGACCCCTTCTTGGGGTCTCCTCCAAGCCAGCCATGCCGACCATGGGCACCCAAAACCCCCATGTGTGAGTGAACAGCCTCCCCTGGGTCCCCATAGTGAAATCCGGCCTAAAGTGACCTGTGGCGCCCCCCTGTGGATGGATCTGGATGGGGGTGCTTGGACCCCTTCTTGGGGTCACCCCCAAGCCGGCCATGGGCACCCAAAACCCCCATTTGTGAGTTAAGATCATCCCCTGGTTCCCCTAGTGAAATCAGGCTTAAAATGACATGTGGCGCCCCCCTGTGGATGGATCCGGGTGTGGGGTCTTGGACCCACTCTTGGGGTCACCCCCAAGCCGGCCAAGGGCACCCAAACCCCCATGTGTGAGGTAATAGCCTCCCCTGGTTCTCCTAGTGTCCGCCGGCGGTTTACCATATGGGGGTGTCTGACCACCAACCCAATCCGAGAAAAGTGCATCAAAATCGGCCTTCCGGGAGCCAGGAGTCGGTCCCTGGTTCTCCTAATGTCAACCGGATGATTTCCATATGGGGGTGTCTGACCACCAACCCAATCCGAGAAAAGTGCATCAAAATCGGCCTTCCGGGAGCCAGGAGTCGGTCCCTGGTTCTCCTGGTGTCAACCGGATGGTTTCCATATGGGGGTGTCTGACCACCAACCCAATCCGAGAAAAGTGCATCAAAATCGGCCTTCCGGGAGCCAGGGAGTCGGTCCCTGGTTCTCCTAATGTCAACCGGATGATTTCCATATGGGGGTGTCTGACCACCAACCCAATCCGAGAAAAGTGCATCAAAATCGGCCTTCCGGGAGCCAGGAGTCGGTCCCTGGTTCTCCTAATGTCAACCGGATGATTTCCATATGGGGGTGTCTGACCACCAACCCAATCCGAGAAAAGTGCATCAAAATCGGCCTTCCGGGAGCCAGGAGTCGGTCCCTGGTTCTCCTAATGTCAACCGGATGATTTCCATATGGGGGTGTCTGACCACCAACCCAATCCGAAAAAAGTGCATCAAAATCGGCCTTCCGGGAGCCAGGAGTCGGTCCCTGGTTCTCCTGGTGTCAACCGGATGGTTTCCATATGGGGGTGTCTGACCACCAACCCAATCCGAGAAAAGTGCATCAAAATCGGCCTTCCGGGAGCCAGGAGTCGGTCCCTGGTTCTCCTAATGTCAACCGGATGATTTCCATATGGGGGTGTCTGACCACCAACCCAATCCGAGAAAAGTGCATCAAAATCGGCCTTCCGGGAGCCAGGAGTCGGTCCCTGGTTCTCCTAATGTCAACCGGATGATTTCCATATGGGGGTGTCTGACCACCAACCCAATCCGAGAAAAGTGCATCAAAATCGGCCTTCCGGGAGCCAGGAGTCGGTCCCTGGTTCTCCTGTTGTCAACCGGATGATTTCCATATGGGGGTGTCTGACCACCAACCCAATCCGAGAAAAGTGCATCAAATCGGCCTTCCGGGAGCCAGGAGTCGGTCCCTGGTTCTCCTGTTGTCAACCGGATGATTTCCATATGGGGGTGTCTGACCACCAACCCAATCCGAGAAAAGTGCATCAAAATCGGCCTTCCGGGAGCCAGGAGTCGGTCCCTGGTTCTCCTAATGTCAACCGGATGATTTCCATATGGGGGTGTCTGACCACCAACCCAATCCGAGAAAAGTGCATCAAAATCGGCCTTCCGGGAGCCAGGAGTCGGTCCCTGGTTCTCCTAATGTCAACCGGATGATTTCCATATGGGGGTGTCTGACCACCAACCCAATCCGAGAAAAGTGCATCAAAATCGGCCTTCCGGGAGCCAGGAGTCGGTCCCTGGTTCTCCTGTTGTCAACCGGATGATTTCCATATGGGGGTGTCTGACCACCAACCCAATCCGAGAAAAGTGCATCAAAATCGGCCTTCCGGGAGCCAGGAGTCGGTCCCTGGTTCTCCTGTTGTCAACCGGATGATTTCCATATGGGGGTGTCTGACCACCAACCCAATCCGAGAAAAGTGCATCAAAATCGGCCTTCCGGGAGCCAGGAGTCGGTCCCTGGTTCTCCTGTTGTCAACCGGATGATTTCCATATGGGGGTGTCTGACCACCAACCCAATCCGAGAAAAGTGCATCAAAATCGGCCTTCCGGGAGCCAGGAGTCGGTCCTGGTTCTCCTAATGTCAACCGGATGATTTCCATATGGGGGTGTCTGACCACCAACCCAATCCGAGAAAAGTGCATCAAAATCGGCCTTCCGGGAGCCAGGAGTCGGTCCCTGGTTCTCCTAATGTCAACCGGATGATTTCCATATGGGGGTGTCTGACCACCAACCCAATCCGAGAAAAGTGCATCAAAATCGGCCTTCCGGGAGCCAGGAGTCGGTCCCTGGTTCTCCTGTTGTCAACCGGATGATTTCCATATGGGGGTGTCTGACCACCAACCCAATCCGAGAAAAGTGCATCAAAATCGGCCTTCCGGGAGCCAGGAGTCGGTCCCTGGTTCTCCTGTTGTCAACCGGATGATTTCCATATGGGGGTGTCTGACCACCAACCCAATCCGAGAAAAGTGCATCAAAATCGGCCTTCCGGGAGCCAGGAGTCGGTCCCTGGTTCTCCTGTTGTCAACCGGATGATTTCCATATGGGGGTGTCTGACCACCAACCCAATCCGAGAAAAGTGCATCAAAATCGGCCTTCCGGGAGCCAGGAGTCGGTCCCTGGTTCTCCTGTTGTCAACCGGATGATTTCCATATGGGGGTGTCTGACCACCAACCCAATCCGAGAAAAGTGCATCAAAA
>NW_028166960.1:25000-32500 GCF_964263955.1 Coregonus lavaretus | reverse complement strand
CCCATGGGAGATGCCCTTTACTAGGCAGGGAGTTTAGAACAAGGTGCATGGAGCTCCAGAGGTCACAAAGGTCAATGTGGGCCTGCATGGATGTCAGCAGGGCATGAGGGAGAAGGGGGCATGAGGGAGAAGGCCCAAGTGAATAGGTTTGTCTGTGTGTGTCTGTGTGAGTGAGTGAGTGAGTGTGTGTGTGAACCTTTCCCACAGGAGGGCAGCACTGTGCAGGCAGCTCCAATGGAGGCTGGCTGCTCTGTGCCCATGTATTATTTGTTCTCTCTCTCTCTCTCTCCCCTTTCTTCTGGCCTGCTGGATCACTTTTGTGTGTGGAGGGCTGGACTCTGTCTCACCCATCCCAGCCATGGGCACCCAGAATGCCCATGTGTGAGTCAGGAGCCCTCCCCTGGTTCTCCTAGTGAAAATGACCTGTGGCGCCCCCCTGTGGATGGATCTTGGTGGGGGTGCTTGGACCCCTTCTTGGGGTCTCCCCCAAGCCAGCCATGCCGGCCATGGGCACCCAAAACCCCCATGTGTGAGTGAACAGCCTCCCCAGTGTCCCCCTAGTGAAATCAGGCTTAAAGTGACCTGTGGCGCCCCCCTGTGGATGGATCTTGGTGGGGGTGCTTGGACCCCTTCTTGGGGTCTCCCCCAAGCCAGCCATGCCGGCCATGGGCACCCAAAACCCCCATGTGTGAGTGAACAGCCTCCCCAGTGTACCCATAGTGAAATCAGGCTTAAAGTGACCTGTGGCGCCCCCCTGTGGATGGATCTTGGTGGGGGTGCTTGGACCCCTTCTTGGGGTCTCCTCCAAGCCAGCCATGCCGACCATGGGCACCCAAAACCCCCATGTGTGAGTGAACAGCCTCCCCAGTGTACCCATAGTGAAATCAGGCTTAAAGTGACCTGTGGCGCCCCCCTGTGGATGGATCTTGGTGGGGGTGCTTGGACCCCTTCTTGGGGTCTCCCCCAAGCCAGCCATGCCGGCCATGGGCACCCAAAACCCCCATGTGTGAGTGAACAGCCTCCCCAGTGTACCCATAGTGAAATCAGGCTTAAAGTGACCTGTGGCGCCCCCCTGTGGATGGATCTTGGTGGGGGTGCTTGGACCCCTTCTTGGGGTCTCCTCCAAGCCAGCCATGCCGACCATGGGCACCCAAAACCCCCATGTGTGAGTGAACAGCCTCCCCAGTGTACCCATAGTGAAATCAGGCTTAAAGTGACCTGTGGCGCCCCCCTGTGGATGGATCTTGGTGGGGGTGCTTGGACCCCTTCTTGGGGTCTCCTCCAAGCCAGCCATGCCGACCATGGGCACCCAAAACCCCCATGTGTGAGTGAACAGCCTCCCCAGTGTACCCATAGTGAAATCAGGCTTAAAGTGACCTGTGGCGCCCCCCTGTGGATGGATCTTGGTGGGGGTGCTTGGACCCCTTCTTGGGGTCTCCCCCAAGCCAGCCATGCCGGCCATGGGCACCCAAAACCCCCATGTGTGAGTGAACAGCCTCCCCAGTGTACCCATAGTGAAATCAGGCTTAAAGTGACCTGTGGCGCCCCCCTGTGGATGGATCTTGGTGGGGGTGCTTGGACCCCTTCTTGGGGTCTCCTCCAAGCCAGCCATGCCGACCATGGGCACCCAAAACCCCCATGTGTGAGTGAACAGCCTCCCCAGTGTACCCATAGTGAAATCAGGCTTAAAGTGACCTGTGGCGCCCCCCTGTGGATGGATCTTGGTGGGGGTGCTTGGACCCCTTCTTGGGGTCTCCCCCAAGCCAGCCATGCCGGCCATGGGCACCCAAAACCCCCATGTGTGAGTGAACAGCCTCCCCAGTGTACCCATAGTGAAATCAGGCTTAAAGTGACCTGTGGCGCCCCCCTGTGGATGGATCTTGGTGGGGGTGCTTGGACCCCTTCTTGGGGTCTCCTCCAAGCCAGCCATGCCGACCATGGGCACCCAAAACCCCCATGTGTGAGTGAACAGCCTCCCCAGTGTACCCATAGTGAAATCAGGCTTAAAGTGACCTGTGGCGCCCCCCTGTGGATGGATCTTGGTGGGGGTGCTTGGACCCCTTCTTGGGGTCTCCTCCAAGCCAGCCATGCCGACCATGGGCACCCAAAACCCCCATGTGTGAGTGAACAGCCTCCCCAGTGTACCCATAGTGAAATCAGGCTTAAAGTGACCTGTGGCGCCCCCCTGTGGATGGATCTTGGTGGGGGTGCTTGGACCCCTTCTTGGGGTCTCCCCCAAGCCAGCCATGCCGGCCATGGGCACCCAAAACCCCCATGTGTGAGTGAACAGCCTCCCCAGTGTACCCATAGTGAAATCAGGCTTAAAGTGACCTGTGGCGCCCCCCTGTGGATGGATCTTGGTGGGGGTGCTTGGACCCCTTCTTGGGGTCTCCTCCAAGCCAGCCATGCCGACCATGGGCACCCAAAACCCCCATGTGTGAGTGAACAGCCTCCCCAGTGTACCCATAGTGAAATCAGGCTTAAAGTGACCTGTGGCGCCCCCCTGTGGATGGATCTTGGTGGGGGTGCTTGGACCCCTTCTTGGGGTCTCCCCCAAGCCAGCCATGCCGGCCATGGGCACCCAAAACCCCCATGTGTGAGTGAACAGCCTCCCCAGTGTACCCATAGTGAAATCAGGCTTAAAGTGACCTGTGGCGCCCCCCTGTGGATGGATCTTGGTGGGGGTGCTTGGACCCCTTCTTGGGGTCTCCTCCAAGCCAGCCATGCCGACCATGGGCACCCAAAACCCCCATGTGTGAGTGAACAGCCTCCCCAGTGTACCCATAGTGAAATCAGGCTTAAAGTGACCTGTGGCGCCCCCCTGTGGATGGATCTTGGTGGGGGTGCTTGGACCCCTTCTTGGGGTCTCCTCCAAGCCAGCCATGCCGACCATGGGCACCCAAAACCCCCATGTGTGAGTGAACAGCCTCCCCAGTGTACCCATAGTGAAATCAGGCTTAAAGTGACCTGTGGCGCCCCCCTGTGGATGGATTCGGCTGTGGGTGCTTGGACCCCTTCTCGGGGTCCCCACCAAGCCAGCCATGCCGGCCATGGGCACCCAAAACCCCCATGTGTGAGTGAACAGCCTCCCCAGTGTACCCATAGTGAAATCAGGCTTAAAGTGACCTGTGGCGCCCCCCTGTGGATGGATTCGGCTGTGGGTGCTTGGACCCCTTCTCGGGGTCCCCCCCAAGCCAGCCATGCCGGCCATGGGCACCCAAAACCCCCATGTGTGAGTGAACAGCCTCCCCTGTGTCCCCATAGTGAAATCCGGCATAAAGTGACCTGTGGCGCCCCCCTGTGGATGGATTCGGCTGTGGGTGCTTGGACCCCTTCTTGGGGTCTCCTCCAAGCCAGCCATGCCGACCATGGGCACCCAAAACCCCCATGTGTGAGTGAACAGCCTCCCCTGGGTACCCATAGTGAAATCAGGCTTAAAATGACATGTGGCGCCCCCCTGTGGATAGATCCGGCTGTGGGTGCTTGGACCCCTTCTTGGGGTCCCCCCCAAGCCATCCATGCCGACCATGGGCACCCCAAACCCCCATGTGTGAGTGAACAGCCTCCCCTGGGTACCCATAGTGAAATCAGGCTTAAAATGACATGTGGCGCCCCCCTGTGGATAGATCCGGCTGTGGGTGCTTGGACCCCTTCTTGGGGTCCCCCCCAAGCTGGCCATGCCTTCAATGGGCACCCAAAACCCCCATGTGTGAGTGAACAGCCTCCCCTGGGTACCCATAGTGAAATCCGGCCTAAAGTGACATGTGGCGCCCCCCTGTGGATGGATCCGGCTGTGGGGTCTTGGACCCCTTCTTGGGGTCCCCCCCAAGCCAGCCATGCCGACCATGGGCACCCAAAACCCCCATGTGTGAGTGAAAAGCCTCCCCTGGGTCCCCATAGTGAAATCCGGCCTACAATGACCTGTGGCGCCCCCCTGTGGATGGATCCGGCTGTGGGGTCTTGGACCCCTTCTTGGGGTCCCCCCCAAGCCAGCCATGCCGACCAAGGGCACCCAAAACCCCCATGTGTGAGTGAAAAGCCTCCCCTGGGTCCCCATAGTGAAATCAGGCTTAAAGTGACCTGTGGCGCCCCCCTGTGGATGGATCTTGGTGGGGGTGCTTGGACCCCTTCTTGGGGTCTCCTCCAAGCCAGCCATGCCGACCAAGGGCACCCAAAACCCCCATGTGTGAGTGAACAGCCTCCCCAGTGTACCCCTAGTGAAATCCGGCCTAAAGTGACCTGTGGCGCCCCCCTGTGGATGGATTCGGCTGTGGGTGCTTGGACCCCTTCTTGGGGTCTCCCCCAAGCCAGCCATGCCGACCATGGGCACCCAAAACCCCCATGTGTGAGTGAACAGCCTCCCCTGGGTCCCCATAGTGAAATCCGGCCTAAAATGACCTGTGGCGCCCCCCTGTGGATGGATCTGGATGGGGGTGCTTGGACCCCTTCTTGGGGTCTCCTCCAAGCCAGCCATGCCGACCATGGGCACCCAAAACCCCCATGTGTGAGTGAACAGCCTCCCCTGGGTCCCCATAGTGAAATCCGGCCTAAAATGACCTGTGGCGCCCCCCTGTGGATGGATCTGGATGGGGGTGCTTGGACCCCTTCTTGGGGTCTCCTCCAAGCCAGCCATGCCGACCATGGGCACCCAAAACCCCCATGTGTGAGTGAACAGCCTCCCCTGGGTCCCCATAGTGAAATCCGGCCTAAAGTGACCTGTGGCGCCCCCCTGTGGATGGATCTGGATGGGGGTGCTTGGACCCCTTCTTGGGGTCACCCCCAAGCCGGCCATGGGCACCCAAAACCCCCATTTGTGAGTTAAGATCATCCCCTGGTTCCCCTAGTGAAATCAGGCTTAAAATGACATGTGGCGCCCCCCTGTGGATGGATCCGGGTGTGGGGTCTTGGACCCACTCTTGGGGTCACCCCCAAGCCGGCCAAGGGCACCCAAAACCCCCATGTGTGAGGTAATAGCCTCCCCTGGTTCTCCTAGTGTCCGCCGGCGGTTTACCATATGGGGGTGTCTGACCACCAACCCAATCCGAGAAAAGTGCATCAAAATCGGCCTTCCGGGAGCCAGGAGTCGGTCCCTGGTTCTCCTAATGTCAACCGGATGATTTCCATATGGGGGTGTCTGACCACCAACCCAATCCGAGAAAAGTGCATCAAAATCGGCCTTCCGGGAGCCAGGAGTCGGTCCCTGGTTCTCCTGGTGTCAACCGGATGGTTTCCATATGGGGGTGTCTGACCACCAACCCAATCCGAGAAAAGTGCATCAAAATCGGCCTTCCGGGAGCCAGGAGTCGGTCCCTGGTTCTCCTAATGTCAACCGGATGATTTCCATATGGGGGTGTCTGACCACCAACCCAATCCGAGAAAAGTGCATCAAAATCGGCCTTCCGGGAGCCAGGAGTCGGTCCCTGGTTCTCCTAATGTCAACCGGATGATTTCCATATGGGGGTGTCTGACCACCAACCCAATCCGAGAAAAGTGCATCAAAATCGGCCTTCCGGGAGCCAGGAGTCGGTCCCTGGTTCTCCTAATGTCAACCGGATGATTTCCATATGGGGGTGTCTGACCACCAACCCAATCCGAAAAAAGTGCATCAAAATCGGCCTTCCGGGAGCCAGGAGTCGGTCCCTGGTTCTCCTGGTGTCAACCGGATGGTTTCCATATGGGGGTGTCTGACCACCAACCCAATCCGAGAAAAGTGCATCAAAATCGGCCTTCCGGGAGCCAGGAGTCGGTCCCTGGTTCTCCTAATGTCAACCGGATGATTTCCATATGGGGGTGTCTGACCACCAACCCAATCCGAGAAAAGTGCATCAAAATCGGCCTTCCGGGAGCCAGGAGTCGGTCCCTGGTTCTCCTAATGTCAACCGGATGATTTCCATATGGGGGTGTCTGACCACCAACCCAATCCGAGAAAAGTGCATCAAAATCGGCCTTCCGGGAGCCAGGAGTCGGTCCCTGGTTCTCCTGTTGTCAACCGGATGATTTCCATATGGGGGTGTCTGACCACCAACCCAATCCGAGAAAAGTGCATCAAAATCGGCCTTCCGGGAGCCAGGAGTCGGTCCCTGGTTCTCCTGTTGTCAACCGGATGATTTCCATATGGGGGTGTCTGACCACCAACCCAATCCGAGAAAAGTGCATCAAAATCGGCCTTCCGGGAGCCAGGAGTCGGTCCCTGGTTCTCCTAATGTCAACCGGATGATTTCCATATGGGGGTGTCTGACCACCAACCCAATCCGAGAAAAGTGCATCAAAATCGGCCTTCCGGGAGCCAGGAGTCGGTCCCTGGTTCTCCTAATGTCAACCGGATGATTTCCATATGGGGGTGTCTGACCACCAACCCAATCCGAGAAAAGTGCATCAAAATCGGCCTTCCGGGAGCCAGGAGTCGGTCCCTGGTTCTCCTGTTGTCAACCGGATGATTTCCATATGGGGGTGTCTGACCACCAACCCAATCCGAGAAAAGTGCATCAAAATCGGCCTTCCGGGAGCCAGGAGTCGGTCCCTGGTTCTCCTGTTGTCAACCGGATGATTTCCATATGGGGGTGTCTGACCACCAACCCAATCCGAGAAAAGTGCATCAAAATCGGCCTTCCGGGAGCCAGGAGTCGGTCCCTGGTTCTCCTGTTGTCAACCGGATGATTTCCATATGGGGGTGTCTGACCACCAACCCAATCCGAGAAAAGTGCATCAAAATCGGCCTTCCGGGAGCCAGGAGTCGGTCCCTGGTTCTCCTAATGTCAACCGGATGATTTCCATATGGGGGTGTCTGACCACCAACCCAATCCGAGAAAAGTGCATCAAAATCGGCCTTCCGGGAGCCAGGAGTCGGTCCCTGGTTCTCCTAATGTCAACCGGATGATTTCCATATGGGGGTGTCTGACCACCAACCCAATCCGAGAAAAGTGCATCAAAATCGGCCTTCCGGGAGCCAGGAGTCGGTCCCTGGTTCTCTCTGTTGTCAACCGGATGATTTCCATATGGGGGTGTCTGACCACCAACCCAATCCGAGAAAAGTGCATCAAAATCGGCCTTCCGGGAGCCAGGAGTCGGTCCCTGGTTCTCCTGTTGTCAACCGGATGATTTCCATATGGGGGTGTCTGACCACCAACCCAATCCGAGAAAAGTGCATCAAAATCGGCCTTCCGGGAGCCAGGAGTCGGTCCCTGGTTCTCCTGTTGTCAACCGGATGATTTCCATATGGGGGTGTCTGACCACCAACCCAATCCGAGAAAAGTGCATCAAAATCGGCCTTCCGGGAGCCAGGAGTCGGTCCCTGGTTCTCCTGTTGTCAACCGGATGATTTCCATATGGGGGTGTCTGACCACCAACCCAATCCGAGAAAAGTGCATCAAAATCGGCCTTCCGGGAGCCAGGAGTCGGTCCCTGGTTCTCATAGTGTCAACCGGATGGTTTCCATATGGGGGTGTCTGACCACCAACCCAATCCGAAAAAAGTGCATCAAAATCGGCCTTCCGGGAGCCA
>NW_028166960.1:5000-12500 GCF_964263955.1 Coregonus lavaretus | reverse complement strand
GGCCCAAGTGAATAGGTTTGTCTGTGTGTGTCTGTGTGAGTGAGTGAGTGAGTGTGTGTGTGAACCTTTCCCACAGGAGGGCAGCACTGTGCAGGCAGCTCCAATGGAGGCTGGCTGCTCTGTGCCCATGTATTATTTGTTCTCTCTCTCTCTCTCTCCCCTTTCTTCTGGCCTGCTGGATCACTTTTGTGTGTGGAGGGCTGGACTCTGTCTCACCCATCCCAGCCATGGGCACCCAGAATGCCCATGTGTGAGTCAGGAGCCCTCCCCTGGTTCTCCTAGTGAAAATGACCTGTGGCGCCCCCCTGTGGATGGATCTTGGTGGGGGTGCTTGGACCCCTTCTTGGGGTCTCCCCCAAGCCAGCCATGCCGGCCATGGGCACCCAAAACCCCCATGTGTGAGTGAACAGCCTCCCCAGTGTCCCCCTAGTGAAATCAGGCTTAAAGTGACCTGTGGCGCCCCCCTGTGGATGGATCTTGGTGGGGGTGCTTGGACCCCTTCTTGGGGTCTCCCCCAAGCCAGCCATGCCGGCCATGGGCACCCAAAACCCCCATGTGTGAGTGAACAGCCTCCCCAGTGTACCCATAGTGAAATCAGGCTTAAAGTGACCTGTGGCGCCCCCCTGTGGATGGATCTTGGTGGGGGTGCTTGGACCCCTTCTTGGGGTCTCCTCCAAGCCAGCCATGCCGACCATGGGCACCCAAAACCCCCATGTGTGAGTGAACAGCCTCCCCAGTGTACCCATAGTGAAATCAGGCTTAAAGTGACCTGTGGCGCCCCCCTGTGGATGGATCTTGGTGGGGGTGCTTGGACCCCTTCTTGGGGTCTCCCCCAAGCCAGCCATGCCGGCCATGGGCACCCAAAACCCCCATGTGTGAGTGAACAGCCTCCCCAGTGTACCCATAGTGAAATCAGGCTTAAAGTGACCTGTGGCGCCCCCCTGTGGATGGATCTTGGTGGGGGTGCTTGGACCCCTTCTTGGGGTCTCCTCCAAGCCAGCCATGCCGACCATGGGCACCCAAAACCCCCATGTGTGAGTGAACAGCCTCCCCAGTGTACCCATAGTGAAATCAGGCTTAAAGTGACCTGTGGCGCCCCCCTGTGGATGGATCTTGGTGGGGGTGCTTGGACCCCTTCTTGGGGTCTCCTCCAAGCCAGCCATGCCGACCATGGGCACCCAAAACCCCCATGTGTGAGTGAACAGCCTCCCCAGTGTACCCATAGTGAAATCAGGCTTAAAGTGACCTGTGGCGCCCCCCTGTGGATGGATCTTGGTGGGGGTGCTTGGACCCCTTCTTGGGGTCTCCCCCAAGCCAGCCATGCCGGCCATGGGCACCCAAAACCCCCATGTGAGTGAACAGCCTCCCCAGTGTACCCATAGTGAAATCAGGCTTAAAGTGACCTGTGGCGCCCCCCTGTGGATGGATCTTGGTGGGGGTGCTTGGACCCCTTCTTGGGGTCTCCTCCAAGCCAGCCATGCCGACCATGGGCACCCAAAACCCCCATGTGTGAGTGAACAGCCTCCCCAGTGTACCCATAGTGAAATCAGGCTTAAAGTGACCTGTGGCGCCCCCCTGTGGATGGATCTTGGTGGGGGTGCTTGGACCCCTTCTTGGGGTCTCCCCCAAGCCAGCCATGCCGGCCATGGGCACCCAAAACCCCCATGTGTGAGTGAACAGCCTCCCCAGTGTACCCATAGTGAAATCAGGCTTAAAGTGACCTGTGGCGCCCCCCTGTGGATGGATCTTGGTGGGGGTGCTTGGACCCCTTCTTGGGGTCTCCTCCAAGCCAGCCATGCCGACCATGGGCACCCAAAACCCCCATGTGTGAGTGAACAGCCTCCCCAGTGTACCCATAGTGAAATCAGGCTTAAAGTGACCTGTGGCGCCCCCCTGTGGATGGATCTTGGTGGGGGTGCTTGGACCCCTTCTTGGGGTCTCCTCCAAGCCAGCCATGCCGACCATGGGCACCCAAAACCCCCATGTGTGAGTGAACAGCCTCCCCAGTGTACCCATAGTGAAATCAGGCTTAAAGTGACCTGTGGCGCCCCCCTGTGGATGGATCTTGGTGGGGGTGCTTGGACCCCTTCTTGGGGTCTCCCCCAAGCCAGCCATGCCGGCCATGGGCACCCAAAACCCCCATGTGTGAGTGAACAGCCTCCCCAGTGTACCCATAGTGAAATCAGGCTTAAAGTGACCTGTGGCGCCCCCCTGTGGATGGATCTTGGTGGGGGTGCTTGGACCCCTTCTTGGGGTCTCCTCCAAGCCAGCCATGCCGACCATGGGCACCCAAAACCCCCATGTGTGAGTGAACAGCCTCCCCAGTGTACCCATAGTGAAATCAGGCTTAAAGTGACCTGTGGCGCCCCCCTGTGGATGGATCTTGGTGGGGGTGCTTGGACCCCTTCTTGGGGTCTCCCCCAAGCCAGCCATGCCGGCCATGGGCACCCAAAACCCCCATGTGTGAGTGAACAGCCTCCCCAGTGTACCCATAGTGAAATCAGGCTTAAAGTGACCTGTGGCGCCCCCCTGTGGATGGATCTTGGTGGGGGTGCTTGGACCCCTTCTTGGGGTCTCCTCCAAGCCAGCCATGCCGACCATGGGCACCCAAAACCCCCATGTGTGAGTGAACAGCCTCCCCAGTGTACCCATAGTGAAATCAGGCTTAAAGTGACCTGTGGCGCCCCCCTGTGGATGGATCTTGGTGGGGGTGCTTGGACCCCTTCTTGGGGTCTCCTCCAAGCCAGCCATGCCGACCATGGGCACCCAAAACCCCCATGTGTGAGTGAACAGCCTCCCCAGTGTACCCATAGTGAAATCAGGCTTAAAGTGACCTGTGGCGCCCCCCTGTGGATGGATTCGGCTGTGGGTGCTTGGACCCCTTCTCGGGGTCCCCCCCAAGCCAGCCATGCCGGCCATGGGCACCCAAAACCCCCATGTGTGAGTGAACAGCCTCCCCAGTGTACCCATAGTGAAATCAGGCTTAAAGTGACCTGTGGCGCCCCCCTGTGGATGGATTCGGCTGTGGGTGCTTGGACCCCTTCTCGGGGTCCCCCCCAAGCCAGCCATGCCGGCCATGGGCACCCAAAACCCCCATGTGTGAGTGAACAGCCTCCCCTGTGTCCCCATAGTGAAATCCGGCATAAAGTGACCTGTGGCGCCCCCCTGTGGATGGATTCGGCTGTGGGTGCTTGGACCCCTTCTTGGGGTCTCCTCCAAGCCAGCCATGCCGACCATGGGCACCCAAAACCCCCATGTGTGAGTGAACAGCCTCCCCTGGGTACCCATAGTGAAATCAGGCTTAAAATGACATGTGGCGCCCCCCTGTGGATAGATCCGGCTGTGGGTGCTTGGACCCCTTCTTGGGGTCCCCCCCAAGCCATCCATGCCGACCATGGGCACCCCAAACCCCCATGTGTGAGTGAACAGCCTCCCCTGGGTACCCATAGTGAAATCAGGCTTAAAATGACATGTGGCGCCCCCCTGTGGATAGATCCGGCTGTGGGTGCTTGGACCCCTTCTTGGGGTCCCCCCCAAGCTGGCCATGCCTTCAATGGGCACCCAAAACCCCCATGTGTGAGTGAACAGCCTCCCCTGGGTACCCATAGTGAAATCCGGCCTAAAGTGACATGTGGCGCCCCCCTGTGGATGGATCCGGCTGTGGGGTCTTGGACCCCTTCTTGGGGTCCCCCCCAAGCCAGCCATGCCGACCATGGGCACCCAAAACCCCCAT
This sequence comes from Coregonus lavaretus, assembly GCF_964263955.1. Classification (NCBI taxonomy): domain Eukaryota; kingdom Metazoa; phylum Chordata; class Actinopteri; order Salmoniformes; family Salmonidae; genus Coregonus; species Coregonus lavaretus. The sequence continues at coordinate 8,767 of NW_028166960.1, read as the reverse complement.
GTGTGAGTGAAAAGCCTCCCCTGGGTCCCCATAGTGAAATCCGGCCTACAATGACCTGTGGCGCCCCCCTGTGGATGGATCCGGCTGTGGGGTCTTGGACCCCTTCTTGGGGTCCCCCCCAAGCCAGCCATGCCGACCAAGGGCACCCAAAACCCCCATGTGTGAGTGAAAAGCCTCCCCTGGGTCCCCATAGTGAAATCAGGCTTAAAGTGACCTGTGGCGCCCCCCTGTGGATGGATCTTGGTGGGGGTGCTTGGACCCCTTCTTGGGGTCTCCTCCAAGCCAGCCATGCCGACCAAGGGCACCCAAAACCCCCATGTGTGAGTGAACAGCCTCCCCAGTGTACCCCTAGTGAAATCCGGCCTAAAGTGACCTGTGGCGCCCCCCTGTGGATGGATTCGGCTGTGGGTGCTTGGACCCCTTCTTGGGGTCTCCCCCAAGCCAGCCATGCCGACCATGGGCACCCAAAACCCCCATGTGTGAGTGAACAGCCTCCCCTGGGTCCCCATAGTGAAATCCGGCCTAAAATGACCTGTGGCGCCCCCCTGTGGATGGATCTGGATGGGGGTGCTTGGACCCCTTCTTGGGGTCTCCTCCAAGCCAGCCATGCCGACCATGGGCACCCAAAACCCCCATGTGTGAGTGAACAGCCTCCCCTGGGTCCCCATAGTGAAATCCGGCCTAAAATGACCTGTGGCGCCCCCCTGTGGATGGATCTGGATGGGGGTGCTTGGACCCCTTCTTGGGGTCTCCTCCAAGCCAGCCATGCCGACCATGGGCACCCAAAACCCCCATGTGTGAGTGAACAGCCTCCCCTGGGTCCCCATAGTGAAATCCGGCCTAAAGTGACCTGTGGCGCCCCCCTGTGGATGGATCTGGATGGGGGTGCTTGGACCCCTTCTTGGGGTCACCCCCAAGCCGGCCATGGGCACCCAAAACCCCCATTTGTGAGTTAAGATCATCCCCTGGTTCCCCTAGTGAAATCAGGCTTAAAATGACATGTGGCGCCCCCCTGTGGATGGATCCGGGTGTGGGGTCTTGGACCCACTCTTGGGGTCACCCCCAAGCCGGCCAAGGGCACCCAAAACCCCCATGTGTGAGGTAATAGCCTCCCCTGGTTCTCCTAGTGTCCGCCGGCGGTTTACCATATGGGGGTGTCTGACCACCAACCCAATCCGAGAAAAGTGCATCAAAATCGGCCTTCCGGGAGCCAGGAGTCGGTCCCTGGTTCTCCTAATGTCAACCGGATGATTTCCATATGGGGGTGTCTGACCACCAACCCAATCCGAGAAAAGTGCATCAAAATCGGCCTTCCGGGAGCCAGGAGTCGGTCCCTGGTTCTCCTGGTGTCAACCGGATGGTTTCCATATGGGGGTGTCTGACCACCAACCCAATCCGAGAAAAGTGCATCAAAATCGGCCTTCCGGGAGCCAGGAGTCGGTCCCTGGTTCTCCTAATGTCAACCGGATGATTTCCATATGGGGGTGTCTGACCACCAACCCAATCCGAGAAAAGTGCATCAAAATCGGCCTTCCGGGAGCCAGGAGTCGGTCCCTGGTTCTCCTAATGTCAACCGGATGATTTCCATATGGGGGTGTCTGACCACCAACCCAATCCGAGAAAAGTGCATCAAAATCGGCCTTCCGGGAGCCAGGAGTCGGTCCCTGGTTCTCCTAATGTCAACCGGATGATTTCCATATGGGGGTGTCTGACCACCAACCCAATCCGAAAAAAGTGCATCAAAATCGGCCTTCCGGGAGCCAGGAGTCGGTCCCTGGTTCTCCTGGTGTCAACCGGATGGTTTCCATATGGGGGTGTCTGACCACCAACCCAATCCGAGAAAAGTGCATCAAAATCGGCCTTCCGGGAGCCAGGAGTCGGTCCCTGGTTCTCCTAATGTCAACCGGATGATTTCCATATGGGGGTGTCTGACCACCAACCCAATCCGAGAAAAGTGCATCAAAATCGGCCTTCCGGGAGCCAGGAGTCGGTCCCTGGTTCTCCTAATGTCAACCGGATGATTTCCATATGGGGGTGTCTGACCACCAACCCAATCCGAGAAAAGTGCATCAAAATCGGCCTTCCGGGAGCCAGGAGTCGGTCCCTGGTTCTCCTGTTGTCAACCGGATGATTTCCATATGGGGGTGTCTGACCACCAACCCAATCCGAGAAAAGTGCATCAAAATCGGCCTTCCGGGAGCCAGGAGTCGGTCCCTGGTTCTCCTGTTGTCAACCGGATGATTTCCATATGGGGGTGTCTGACCACCAACCCAATCCGAGAAAAGTGCATCAAAATCGGCCTTCCGGGAGCCAGGAGTCGGTCCCTGGTTCTCCTAATGTCAACCGGATGATTTCCATATGGGGGTGTCTGACCACCAACCCAATCCGAGAAAAGTGCATCAAAATCGGCCTTCCGGGAGCCAGGAGTCGGTCCCTGGTTCTCCTAATGTCAACCGGATGATTTCCATATGGGGGTGTCTGACCACCAACCCAATCCGAGAAAAGTGCATCAAAATCGGCCTTCCGGGAGCCAGGAGTCGGTCCCTGGTTCTCCTGTTGTCAACCGGATGATTTCCATATGGGGGTGTCTGACCACCAACCCAATCCGAGAAAAGTGCATCAAAATCGGCCTTCCGGGAGCCAGGAGTCGGTCCCTGGTTCTCCTGTTGTCAACCGGATGATTTCCATATGGGGGTGTCTGACCACCAACCCAATCCGAGAAAAGTGCATCAAAATCGGCCTTCCGGGAGCCAGGAGTCGGTCCCTGGTTCTCCTGTTGTCAACCGGATGATTTCCATATGGGGGTGTCTGACCACCAACCCAATCCGAGAAAAGTGCATCAAAATCGGCCTTCCGGGAGCCAGGAGTCGGTCCCTGGTTCTCCTAATGTCAACCGGATGATTTCCATATGGGGGTGTCTGACCACCAACCCAATCCGAGAAAAGTGCATCAAAATCGGCCTTCCGGGAGCCAGGAGTCGGTCCCTGGTTCTCCTAATGTCAACCGGATGATTTCCATATGGGGGTGTCTGACCACCAACCCAATCCGAGAAAAGTGCATCAAAATCGGCCTTCCGGGAGCCAGGAGTCGGTCCCTGGTTCTCCTGTTGTCAACCGGATGATTTCCATATGGGGGTGTCTGACCACCAACCCAATCCGAGAAAAGTGCATCAAAATCGGCCTTCCGGGAGCCAGGAGTCGGTCCCTGGTTCTCCTGTTGTCAACCGGATGATTTCCATATGGGGGTGTCTGACCACCAACCCAATCCGAGAAAAGTGCATCAAAATCGGCCTTCCGGGAGCCAGGAGTCGGTCCCTGGTTCTCCTGTTGTCAACCGGATGATTTCCATATGGGGGTGTCTGACCACCAACCCAATCCGAGAAAAGTGCATCAAAATCGGCCTTCCGGGAGCCAGGAGTCGGTCCCTGGTTCTCCTGTTGTCAACCGGATGATTTCCATATGGGGGTGTCTGACCACCAACCCAATCCGAGAAAAGTGCATCAAAATCGGCCTTCCGGGAGCCAGGAGTCGGTCCCTGGTTCTCATAGTGTCAACCGGATGGTTTCCATATGGGGGTGTCTGACCACCAACCCAATCCGAAAAAAGTGCATCAAAATCGGCCTTCCGGGAGCCAGGAGTCGGTCCCTGGTTCTCATAGTGTCAACCGGATGATTTCCATATGGGGGTGTCTGACCACCAACCCAATCCGAGAAAAGTGCATCAAAATCGGCCTTCCGGGAGCCAGGAGTCGGTCCCTGGTTCTCATAG
>NW_028166961.1:0-3000 GCF_964263955.1 Coregonus lavaretus | reverse complement strand
CTAGTGTGAGAGTACTGTTAAGTGTGTGTGTGTGTGTGTGTGTGTGTGTGTGTGTATACTGTTTAGTTCACTTACCCTGTATCCCACAGTGAGTAGAATCGACCACTCCAAGGAGCGATGTGTCCTAAAACACAATGAACATTATTAAAGTACAGCACAGTTATGATCAAGAACACGATCAAGATCACACCCACACACGTTAGGTTTTGGGAACCAACAATTGATTCCCATTCAAAATCCTATTTTCCCTAACTCCTAACCCTAAAAATAGCATTTTTACTAGTGGAGACCATCAAAATGTCTTCACTTCTCTGAATTGTTGTTGCTTTACTATTCTTGTGAGGACTTCTGGTACTCAGTATAGTAAAAACGTGTTCACACACACACACACACCACACACACACACACACACACACACACACACACACACACACACACACACACACACACACACACACACACACACACACACACACACACACACACACACACACACACACACACACACACACACACAACACACACACACACACACACACACACACACACACACACACACACACACACACACACACACACACACACACACACACACACACACACACACACACAGACTATTTTGGACCAAATCCAATCAACCCTTCTCCTCATCTATCTATCTAACACAGGGATGGGCAACAGGCGGGATCTCAACTTCCTGTTGAGAGTTAGAATAGTAGAATACACAAGGTGCAATTTCTAAATGTGGTTGTACATCGGCAAGTTTTCTCTTGTTATGTCAGTCACCTGACAGTTAGCTAACAGGTTTTAGGTTGCTAAATCAGTCTAGCGGACAGTTACCTACACTTGTTGTAATCATGGCCGAATTACCGGTGGGCCCTCATTGATTTTGTAAGTCACCTCTCACTTAGATATCATATTAAAAACTGCTAAAATTTCTCTACGCTCCATGGCAACGTGTAGAAATGCAGTAATTTACGCAGACCCGCAAACTACTGCGGCCGCTCATGATGAGGTCAGACCCGCAAAACTACTGCGGCCCGCTCATGATGAGGTCAGACCCGCAAAACTACTGCGGCCGCTCATGATGAGGTCAGACCCGCAAACTACTGCGGCCCCTCATGATGAGGTCAGACTCATGATGGAGGTCAGACCCGCAAACTACTGCGGCCCCTCATGATGAGGTCAGACCCGCAAACTACTGCGGCCCTCATGATGAGGTCAGACCCGCAAACTACTGCGGCCCCTCATGATGAGGTCAGACCCGCAAACTACTGCGGCCCCTCATGATGAGGTCAGACCCGCAAACTACTGCGGCCCCCTCATGATGAGGTCAGACCCGCAAACTACTGCGGCCCCTCATGATGAGGTCAGACCCGCAAACTACTGCGGCCCCTCATGATGAGGTCAGACCCGCAAACTACTGCGGCCGCTCATGATGGAGGTCAGACCCGCAAACTACTGCGGCCACTCATGTGTGGCCTCCACCCCCATCAAAGTTGCCCATCCCTGGTGTTGACCTACCTGTATAAGTCAGGTATATAACAGCATGGTGTTGACCTACCTGTATAAGTCAGGTATATAACAGCATGGTGTTGACCTACCTGTATAAGTCAGGTATATAACAGCATGGTGTTGACCTACCTGTATAAGTCAGGTATATAACAGCAGGGTGTTGACCTACCTGTATAAGTCAGGTATATAACAGCAGGGTGTTGACCTACCTGTATAAGTCAGGTATATAACAGCATGGTGTTGACCTACCTGTATAAGTCAGGTATATAACAGCAGGGTGTTGACCTACCTGTATAAGTCAGGTATATAACAGCATGGTGTTGACCTACCTGTATAAGTCAGGTATATAACAGCATGGTGTTGACCTACCTGTATAAGTCAGGTATATAACAGTGAGGAAGACTGCCCCAGCAGCCAGAGAGACGCCCAGGAAGAACAGGGTCTGGAACTCCTGCCTGGTCAGTCTGTCTTTCAGGTACTGGAGAAGGCATAGGCCTGGAGTAACGCAAACACACCTGGTAGAGAGAGAGAGAAGAGAGAGTTTACATTATACCCTGTACAGGTTGAGACAGAGAACGAGAGAGAGAGAGAGAGAGAGAGAGAGAGAGAGAGAGAGAGAGAGAGAGAGAGAGAGAGAGAGAGAGAGAGAGAGAGACAGAGAGAGAGAGAGAGAGAGAGAGAGAGAGGAGAGAGAGAGAGAGAGAGAGAGAGAGAGAGAGAGAGAGAGAGAGAGAAGAGAGAGAAGAGAAAGAGAGAGAGAGAGAGAGAAGAGAGAGAGAGAGAAGAGAGAGAGAGTTTACATTACACCTGTACAGGTAGAGACAGGTAGAGAGAGAGAGAGAGAGAGAGAGAGAGAGAGAGAGAGAGAGAGAGAAGAGAGAGAGAGAGAGATAGAGACGGTAGAGAGAGAGAGAGAGAGAGAGAGAGAGAGAGAGAGAGAGAGAGAGAGAGAGAGAGAGAGAGAGAAGAGAGAGACAGAGAGACAGAGAGAGAGAGACAGAGAGAGAGAGACAGAGAGAGAGACAGAGAGAGAGAGAGAGAGAGAGAGAGAGAGAGAGAGAGTTTACATTACACCTGTACAGGTAGAGACAACATGCATTTCTATAACTAGAAAGGTCTAATATACAGTGAGCTCCAAGAATATGGGACAGTGACACATGTTTTGTTGTTTTGTCTCTGTACTTCAACACTTTGGATTTGAAATGATACAATGACTATGTGAATTAAAGTGCAGACTCAGCTTTAATTTGAGGATATCTTCATCCATATCGGATGAACCGTTTAAAAATTACAATACTTTTTGTACATAGTCCCCCCATTTTAGGGGACCAAAGGTATTGGGACAAATTCACTTATATGTGTATTAAAGTATTAAAAGGTTTAGTATTTGGTCCCATATTCACAGCACGCAATGACTACATCAAGCTTGTGACTCTACACATTTGTTGGATGCATTTTACGGATAATCCTGAATGAATCGTGAGT
>NW_028166962.1:0-111614 GCF_964263955.1 Coregonus lavaretus | reverse complement strand
GCTTCATTGAGGACGTCGTCCCCACAGTGACTGTACGTACATATCCCGACCAGAAGCCATGGATTACAGGCAACATTCGCACCGAGCTAAAGGCTAGAGCTGCCGCGTTCAAGGAGCGGGACACTAATCCGGACACTTATAAGAAATCCCGCTCTGCCCTCAGACGAACCATCAAACAGGCAAAGCGTCAATACAGGACTAAGATTGAATCCTACTACACCGGCTCTGACGTTCGTCGGATGTGGCAGGGCTTGCAAACTATTACGGACTACAAAGGGAAACCCAGCCGCGAGCTGCCCCGTGACGCGAGCCTACCAGACGAGCAAAATGCCTTTTATGCTCGCTTCGAGGCAAGCAACACGGAAGCATGCATGAGAGCATCAGCTGTTCCGGACGACTGTGTGATCACGCTCTCCGTTACTGATGTGAGTAAGACCTTTAAACAGGTCAACATTCACAAGGCCGCAGAGCCAAAAGGATTACCAGGGCTTGTACTCAGAGCATGACTAACTGGCAAGTGTCTTCACTGACATTTTCAACCTCTCCCTGACCGAGTCTTTAATACCCAGATGTTTCAAGCAGACCACCATCGTCCCTGTGCCCAAGAATGCAAAGGTGACCTACCTAAATGACTACTGCTCCGTAGCACTCACGTCGGTAGCCATGAAGTGCTTTGAAAGGCTGGTCATGGCTCACATCAACACCATCATCCCGGAAACCCTAGACCCACTCCAATTCGCATACCGCCCCAACAGATACACAGATGACGCAATATCAATCGCACTCCATTCTGCCCTTTACCACCTGGACAAAAGGAACACCTATGTGAAAATGCTGTTCATTGACTACAGCTCAGCGTTCAACACCATAGTGCCCTCAAAGCTCATCTCTAAGCTAAGGAACCTGATACTAAACACCTCCCTCTGCAACTGGATCCTGGACTTCCTGACGGGCCGCCCCCAGGTGGTAAGGGTAGGCAACAACACATCTGCCACGCTGACCCTCAACACCGGTTCTGTCACGACTCCCTCCGAAGCTGCCTCATCTCCTTGTTCGGGCAGGCTTCGGCGTTCGTCGTCACTGGCCTTCTAGCCACTGCCGCTCCTCTTTTCATCATTCCATTTGTTTTGTCTTGTTTTTCACACACACCTGGTTCATATCCCCTCATCAGTCTCTGTATAATTATTCCCTCTACTCCCCCATGTCTTTGTGTGTTATTGTTCCATGTGGAGGTGTCGCTAGCTCGTGTTGAGCATTATGTTACTTTTATCGCCGGGATATTCACCTGTGTGTTTTGTTTTCCCAGTATGCATTTAAGTTGCACTGTATTTGGTTTACACATTGCTGCGGACTGCTGTATTGGCCAAATACACCCTATTCTATGATTCACACGTCCTGCGCCTGGCTCCGTCCTACTCACCTTTTTACTGGTTCTCCTCAGGGGTGCGTGCTTAGTCCCCTCCTGTACTCCCTGTTCACCCATGACTGCGTGGCCAAGCACGACTCTAACACCATCATTAAGTTCGCTAATGACACAACAGTGGTAGGCCTGAACACCGACAACAATGAGACAGCCTATAGGGAGGAGGTCAAAGACCTGTCAGTGTTGTGGCAGGCCAACAACCTCTTCCTCAATGTGAGCAAGACAAATAAGATGATCGTGGACTACAGGAAAAGGACGGCCGAACAGGCCCCCATTTACATTGACAAGGCTGAAGTGGAGCGGGTTGAGAGTTTCAAGTTCCTTGGTGTCCACATCACTTACAAACTATCATGGTCCAAACACACCAAGATAGTCGTGAAGAGGGCCCGACAACACCTTTTCCCCCTCAGGAGACTGAAACGATTTGGCATGGGTCCTCAGATCCTCAAAAAGTTATACAGCTGCACCATCGAGAGCATCCTGACCGGTTAGATCACTGCCTTGTATGGCAACTGCTCGATATCTGACTGTAAGGCGCTACAGATGGTAGTGCGTATGGCCCAGTACATCACTGGGGCCAAGCTTCCTGCCATCCAGGACATATATACCAGGCGGTGTCAGAGGAAGGCCCAAAAAACTGTCAGACTCCAGCCACCCAAGTCATAGACTGTTCTCTCTGCTACCGCACGGCAAGCGGTACCAGAGCGCCAAGTCTAGGTCCAAAAGGCTCCTTAACAGCTTCTACCCCCAAGCCATAAGACTGCTGAACAGCTAATCAAATGGCTACCCAGACTAATTGCATTGCCCCCCCCGAGCCTGTTTAATTGTTTGTTATTTTTTATTTTTTACTTAACACTTATTTTTCTTAAAACTGCGTTGTTGGTTAAGGGCTTGAAAGTAAGCATTTCACTGTAAGGTCTACACCTGTTGTATTCGGCGCATGCTTGAAGTAAAATTCGAATTGATTTATGCCAGACTAATACTTTGGCTTGTAGTGTATTGATCAGTTTGGACCAGGTCAACAGAACAGTGAGGAGGACACTATTCCTCCCTAAAATACAGCTAGAGGCACATAGTATAAAACACACCTGCATGTCTTCTGATGATTCCAAAATCTGAAATATAGAGTAAGAGTCTGTTGGTTATGAAAATGAGCAACATACTGATGGATATCACAAACTATTGTAAGTGTTCATTTGTGTTGTTCAATCCAGACCTCAAACTATGCAGACCTATAATAACTTTAATCTTAGTTGACATATGGTGAGAGACACTGGCTTACGGGACACCCCCGCAGCCCTCGCAAGGTGGGGAGCCCACGAGCCTATTTTTTAAATGTACGTACAGTGGGGAAAAAAAGTATTTAGTCAGCCACCAATTGTGCAAGTTCTCCCACTTAAAAAGATGAGAGAGGCCTGTAATTTTCATCATAGGTACACGTCAACTATGACAGACAAAATGAGATTTTTTTTCTCCAGAAAATCACATTGTAGGATTTTTTATGAATTTATTTGCAAATTATGGTGGAAAATAAGTATTTGGTCACCTACCAACAAGCAAGATTTCTGGCTCTCACAGACCTGTAACTTCTTCTTTAAGAGGCTCCTCTGTCCTCCACTCGTTACCTGTATTAATGGCAACTGTTTGAACTTGTTATCAGTATAAAAGACACCTGTCCACAACCTCAAACAGTCACACTCCAAACTCCACTATGGCCAAGACCAAAGAGCTGTCAAAGGACACCAGAAACAAAATTGTAGACCTGCACCAGGCTGGGAAGACTGAATCTGCAATAGGTAAGCAGCTTGGTTTGAAGAAATCAACTGTGGGAGCAATTATTAGGAAATGGAAGACATACAAGACCACTGATAATCTCCCTCGATCTGGGGCTCCACGCAAGATCTCACCCCGTGAGGTCAAAATGATCACAAGAACCGTGAGCAAAAATCACAGAACCACACGGGGGGACCTAGTGAATGACCTGCAGAGAGCTGGGACCAAAGTAACAAAGCCTACCATCAGTAACACACTACGCCGCCAGGGACTCAAATCCTGCAGTGCCAGACGTGTCCCCCTGCTTAAGCCAGTACATGTCCAGGCCCGTCTGAAGTTTGCTAGAGTGCATTTGGATGATCCAGAAGAGGATTGGGAGAATGTCATATGGTCAGATGAAACCAAAATAGAACTTTTTGGTAAAAACTCAACTCGTCGTGTTTGGAGGACAAAGAATGCTGAGTTGCATCCAAAGAACACCATACCTACTGTGAAGCATGGGGGTGGAAACATCATGCTTTGGGGCTGTTTTTCTGCAAAGGGACCAGGACGACTGATCCGTGTAAAGGAAAGAATGAATGGGGCCATGTATCGTGAGATTTTGAGTGAAAACCTCCTTCCATCAGCAAGGGCATTGAAGATGAAACGTGGCTGGGTCTTTCAGCATGACAATGATCCCAAACACACCGCCCGGGCAACGAAGGAGTGGCTTCGTAAGAAGCATTTCAAGGTCCTGGAGTGGCCTAGCCAGTCTCCAGATCTCAACCCCATAGAAAATATTTGGAGGGAGTTGAAAGTCCGTGTTGCCCAGCGACAGTCCCAAAACATCACTGCTCTAGAGGAGATCTGCATGGAGGAATGGGCCAAAATACCAGCAACTGTGTGTGAAAACCTTGTGAAGACTTACAGAAAACGTTTGACCTGTGTCATTGCCAACAAAGGGTATATAACAAAGTATTGAGAAACTTTTGTTATTGACCAAATACTTATTTTCCACCATAATTTGCAAATAAATTAATTAAAAATCCTTCAATGTGATTTTCTGGATTTTTTTTCCTCATTTTGTCTGTCATAGTTGACGTGTACCTATGATGAAAATTACAGGCCTCTCTCATCTTTTTAAGTGGGAGAACTTGCACAATTGGTGGCTGACTAAATACTTTTTTTCCCCCACTGTATATATATAATAAATCATTTTGACAGTAACCCTCCAAAAAGTCATTCATAAACCTTTTTAATTTCCATATGTACTAGGAAGCTAAATGTTTGTTTCTTGGGCTTCAGGAATGTGACAATAAAAAATAAACTGATTGATTCTGCATCTCCCTAGATCATCCTCTCTGAGGACAGGAAACAAGTGAGACATGGACACACGACTGCACCTTCACTGAGAAACTCGATCCATTCTTCAGCCCTGATGGTTCAGATAGTGTCTCACTGGTCATCTGTCCCGTAGATGTCACTGATTGACTGTTGGTGAAATGCTTGTTATTCTGCCAATGTGCTGTAAATATATGGAATGAAAAAAGTCTTTAAAAAAAATTAAAAATAACAAACAAACAACAGTTTAACAAGAATTATGAAATAATGAGTTTATATGTGACATGAGTTATCTCAGTTAATAGATTTCTTGATATTCCGCTCCTTGGACTGTTCTGTCTTCAGGAGAATGTGTTATATCTTTTTTGATTCTCTGTGTTTTCTAACAGTATTTGTTGTGTATCCATTATGCTGTGTGCTTCTATATTTAGTTAAGAATGTAGCAGCAGACAGCAACGACAAACTGGGCATACTAGAGTTGGTCAGTAATGATGTAAAAGAGTTGAAGGCGAGTCTTGAAATTAGTGACGGAAAAGCTGCGATAATGGAGAACGATACAAAAAAACTAAAATGGACAGTCACTAAGAAAGAAACGGACGTTAAGGAACTTTAAAAGGAGAACGACTTTTTCTGAGAGAAGCCTTACTAGACATACAAACTACAGTTGAAGTCGGAAGTTTACATACACCTTAGCCAAATACATTTAAACTCAGTTTTTCACAATTCCGGACATTTAATCCTAGTAAAAATTCCCTGTCTTAGGTCAGTTAGGATCACCACTTTATTTTAAGAATGTGAAATGTCAGAATAATAGTAGCGAGAATTATTTATTTCAGCTTTTATTTCTTTCATCACATTCCCAGTGGGTCAGACGTTTATATACACTCAATTAGTATTTGGTAGCATTGCCTTTAAATTGTTTAACTTGGGTCAAACGTTTCGGGTAGCCTTCCACAAGCTTCCCACAATAAGTTGGGTGAATTTTGGCCCATTCCTCCTGACAGAGCTGGTGTAACTGAGTCAGGTTTGTAGGCCTCCTTGCTCACACACGCTTTTTCAGTTCTGCCCACACATTTTCTATAGGATTGAGGTCAGGGCTTTGTGATGGCCACTCCAATACCTTGACTTTGTTGTCCTTAAGCCATTTTGCCACAACTTTGGAAGTATGCTTGGGGTCATTGTCCATTTGGAAGACCCATTTGCGACCAAGCTTTAACTTCCTGACTGATGTCTTGAGATGTTGCTTCAATATATCCACATAATTTTGCTTTCTCATGATGCCATCTATTTTGTGAAGTGCAGAAGTCCCTCCTGCAGCAAAGCACTCCCACAGCATGATGCTGTCACCCCTGTGCTTCACGGTTGGGATGGTGTTCTTCGGCTTGCAAGCGTCCCCCTTTTTCCTCCAAACATAACGATGGTCATTATGGCCAAACAGTTCTAATTTTGTTTCATCAGACCAGAGGACATTTCTCCAAAAAGTTCGAACTTTGTCCCCATGTGCAGTTGCAAACTGTAGTCTGGCTTTTTTATGGCGGTTTTGGAGCAGTGGCTTCTTCCTTGCTGAGCGGCCTTTCAGGTTATGTCGATATAGTACTTGTTTTACTGTGGATATATATATTTTTGTACCTGTTTCCTCCAGCATCTTCACAAGGTCATTTGCTGTGGCACCAAAGTACGTTCATCTCTAGGAGACAGGACGCGTCTCCTTCCTGAGCGGTATGACGGCTGCGTGGTCCCATGGTGTTTATACTTGCGTACTATTGTTTGTACAGATGAACGTGGTACCTTCAGGCGTTTGGAAATTGCTCCGAAGGATGAACCAGACTTGTGGAGGTCTACAATTTGTTTTCTGAGGTCTTGGCTGATTTCTTTTGATTTTCCCATGATGTCAAGCAAAGAGGCACTGAGTTTGAAGGTAGGCCTTGAAGTACATCCACAGGTACACCTCCAATTGACTCTAATGATGTCAATTAGCCTATCAGAACCTTCTAAAGCCATGACATCATTTTCCAAGATGTTTAAAGGCTCAGTCAACTTAGTGTATGTAAACTTCTGACCCACTGGAATTGTGATACAGTGAATTATAAGTGAAATAATCTGTCTGTAAACAATTGTTGGAAAAATTACTTGTGTCATGCACAAAGTAGATGTCCTAACCGACTTGCCAAAACTATAGTTTGTTAACAAGAAATTTGTGGAGTGGTTGAAAAACAAGTTTTAATGACACCAACCTAAGTGTATGTAAACTTCCGACTTCAACTGTAGATCGATGAGAGAAAATCTAGTATTTACGGGTATCCAGGAAAAAGGAGAGATTACCGAAAAAATTGTTAAGGACTTCCTCTTACAGCGCTTCAAATCCCACTCGAGGCTGTCGATAAAATCCAACTCGAATGTGTACACCGTTTCGGACAAAGAGGACAGAGATATGAGCGTCTAATCGTTGCCAAATGTGATTTTTTTAATGATAAAGTAATGGTTAAAAGCCTAGGTAAAAGACTTGCTGGCACGAAAATAGGCATGAATGATCAGTTCCCGAGGGAGATTGCAGAACGGCGCAAAGTTCTGTACCCAATCTTCAAGGAAAATAGATTAAAAGGGAAGCGTGTTGCTCTCGTTGTCGATAAACTGTATATTGACAACCAAATGTTCCGCGACACAAAGACTACTCCATGGCTATTCTGAAAGTTCTAATAGAGGAGTCGAATAATGGAACACCCAATACTAGCCATGGTAGGGATTGTAATAATAAAGCACATTTATAGTATGGATAGTATTTTATAAAGGGATAAGACGGTATTACAAGAAAAGATAACAAGCAAAATAATAAATCTTCAAATACAACTAAATTAGAACACAAGTACTCAATCAACATAGTGGAGATAAAAACATATCAAACAGAAGACATAGAAGGCACAGTATGTGGGTATGTGTGGATGAATTGTGATGGAAGGTGTGGTGTGCGTTTTTGTGTTTGAAAAAGTGTTGCGTTAAATGAGTGAGAAAGGAAATGGTTGCATATCCCAGAACCAACGTGTGTTTGTGAGCAGGGTTTGTCAGAGAGAGTGTTCAATTTTGTGTAGATGAGGGATATACATTTTAAAATATAGTATACATCTAATCTATTTCTTTATTGTCCTATCATGATGGAACGATCCCCAACCCTATATCCTAGACACCCACCTGAGCGACCCATACACCAAAGAGAAGTCCCCATCTGTTTTATGGACCTGCTGTGAGTTGCCTATATGCAGCTAAAACAGAAAAATAAATGCGGTCAGAGACCTACTTGAGCAGCGCCGCCCCCTCAAGATTCTGAGCCTGCCTGGCAGGGTTGGTTCTACAAAGCCAGAGCCCCCTGATGGGAGAGCATAATATACAAGGAAATGATCAAAGCTGCTCATGAGAACCTTGACGACCTTGTACCTAGCCGGTGGAGATTCCGGTGGGGTACCCCCACCCAGGTAGTGGCAGTGCTGGCAACAAGGGTTTCAGTAACCCATGGGGAGGGGTCACACTCGGACAATCACAGAGGGGGCTTATTATTGTGGCCCAGGTGGCACAAAATAATCAAAGGTCTGACTGCACAGAGATGCTTGGGGAAAAAGGTTACAACGGGGGACCAGAGTGTTTGTGTGTCAGGTGAAGAGGGTGGATCTGATCTCCATCACCTAGGACTTGACATAGATTAAATAGATTAATCAAATCTCACATTGTTGTCCATTATTGCTCAATCTTGCATGCTTTCTCAAACAGCGGTAACTGTATATGCATTCGTTAATCAGGTCCTTTCTTGAGTTGGGCTCTGGGATGTAACAACCGTTGACCATCTGATCTTATGGTTGATTGTGGAGGAAAGGGGTTGAGGGTGTTAGAGTATGTGCGTGTGTGTTTATCCCACATCTGTTGCAAAGGGGTAAGGATGTTAGGGAGAATATAGGATGAACCACAATAATTGTTTGCTAAAATAATAATTGCTTGTCAAAAATGTAATGTAATAAAATGGCAATCCGGGTTATAGGTTAAAATCCTACGCATGAACTGCTGACAAAATAAGATATTTGAATAGACTATTTTTAAATAGCTATATATATATATATATATATATATATTGAGGTGAGAGCATTGGAAATGCTTTTGGTGGTTGACCTGCTTCTGTTTTGTGGGTGGCACTGTGTGATGTTTTCGATGGATGGGTCCTGGCCTCTCGGGGGCCTAGGGATCCGGGGGGACGGGGGTGGGATGCCGATCACTGGGATGACGGCCCAACTTGGGATGGGGAGGGGCTTTAGCGGGGGAATTAGTGGAGAACAATTGGAGGGTTACTTAGTAGCAATGCAAATATCATGGTACAGCTATATGGACACTCAATCATTATGGTCTTTTTTATTGGTAAATTTACAACATATATATAATGATAAATAGATTTGAAACTTGTATCTCATTATGGTATGTGGTGAAATAAGTATAGCCAGTTATAATTGTAATGGCTTAGCAGTTAATTACAAAAGAAGAACAATATTTACATGGCTCAAAGAGAAGGAATATAATATCTATTGTTTACAGGAAACTCATTCAACAATTCTAGATGAAGTTGCGTGGAAAAGGGAATGGGGGGGGGGGGTGGGGGGGGGGGGGGGGGGGGGGGGGGGATGGGGGGGGGGGGGGGGGGGGGGGTGAAATATACTTCTCCCATGGGCAAAGAAACTCAAAAGGGGTGATGATATTAATTAACAGTAATTTCGATCCGAATGTGCAATTTGTCCAAACAGATTCGCAAGGTAGATGGATTATTTTAAATATGTTATTGGACCATAAACAGATATGGCTCATGAGCCTTTACGGACCAAATAATGATGATCCACACTTCTTTGACAATATATATAATAAATAAATAAAAAATATATAAATTATCAACCTTGCAAGCAATTCAAGACTATATTATTATGGTGGGAGATTATATCACCGTTTTAAATAGCTCAATGGACCGTAAAGGAAATCACACTACAAACAATCACCCTCATGCTCTTAAGGAAATCGTGAATGTCATGGATACATTAGAACTAGTAGATATATGGAGGCTTAAATATCCTGATCTGGTGAGATATACATGGCGGAAACTCAATCAAGCTAGTCGTCTTGACTTCTTTCTTATGTCATTCTCGTTGGCACCGAAAGTTTAAAAAGTGTTGATAGGGGACACTTTCGGTGCCAACGAGAATGACATAAGAAAGAAGTCAAGACGACTAGCTTGATTGAGTTTCCGCCATGTATATCTCACCAGATCAGGATATTTAAGCCTCCATATATCTACTAGTTCTAATGTATCCATGACATTCACGATTTCCTTAAGAGCATGAGGATCATCATATAATTGGTATATACATTACTCTTACTGAATTTCCACGTGGGCGAGGATATTGGAAATTTAATCAAAGCCTATTGGATGATAACTTGTTTTTAACTAGGACAGAGGAATTTATAACAGATTTTTTCCGACATAACATAGGTACTGCAAATCCCCTTATTGTATGGGACACCTTTAAATGTGTCTTTAGAGGCCATGCAATTCAGTACTCATCTCGAAATCAAAAGCAATTTAGGTCAAAAGAGTCCATACTAACAAAGGAAATAGAATGTCTAACAGAACAGATAGATAGCAATACAAACTGTAACATAGAGGGTCAGAATAAATTAGAGGAAAAACTAAAAGAAATTGAGAAACTTATTCAAGAAAGATCAAGTGTAATATATTATAAAAATAAAGCAAACTGGATGGAATATCGGGAAAAATGCACCAAATTATTTTTTTATCTTCAACATAGGAATGCTACCAAAAATAATTTACTGAAACTGGTTACAAATGACGGAGTCACCCATAATTCACCAAATGATATTTGGAAGGAGGAAACAAAGTACTTTAAGCATATGTTTTCTTTCAGTCGCCTCCATCTCCTCTAACTCAAGCTAATTGTAGAGATTTTTTTCTGTTGATAATGTCAAATTAACAGCCATACAGAAAGACTCATGTGAAGGTGAAATTACAGAGGAGGAACTTCTGGATGCAATTAAAGACTTTAAGTCTGGGAAAACTCCAGGGTTGGATGGCATAACAGTCGAGGTATACCAAACCTTTTTTGATATACTCAGAGGACCGTTATTAGCATGTTTTAACCACTCCTATGTAAAACCTCAAGAAGAAGGTCTGATTTAATTATTACTGAAACAGGATACAAGTGGAAAATATAAAGATCCAGTCCATTAAAAAAATTGGAGGCCCCTTACACTTCAGTGTTGTGATGCAAAAATTCTAGCAAAATGTATAGCGCGTAGAATTAAAAAGGTATTGTCGGACATTATTCATTCTAATCAGACAGGTTTTCTACATGGACGATACATTGGAGATAATATAAGGCAAGTACTGGAAACAATAGAACACTATGAAACATCTGGGAAACCAGGCCTGCTATTCATAGCAGACTTCGAAAAGGCATTTGATAAAGTACGACTGGGGTTTATATATAAATGCCTGGAGCATTTCAATTTTGGAGAATCTCGTATAAAGTGGGTTAAAATCATGTATAGTAAACCTAGGTGTAAAATAGTAAATAATGGCTATTTCTCAGAAGGTTTTAAACTGTCAAGAGGAGTGAAACAAGGTTGTCCACTATCGGCATATCTATTTATTATGGCCATCGAGATGTTAGCTATTAAAATCAGATCCAACAATAATATCAAGGGATTAGAAATCCAGGGCTTAAAAACAAAGGTGTCATTGTACGCTGATGATTCATGTTTTCTTTTAAATCCACAACTTGAATCCCTTCACAGCCTCATAGAGGATCTAGATACATTTTTTAACCTCTCTGGATTACAACCAAATTATGATAAATGTACTATATTATGTATTGGATCACTAAAAAATACAATTTTTATATTACCATGTAGTTTACCAATAAAATGGTCTGATGGTGATGTGGATATACTCAATCAATTTCAATCAATTTTATTTTATATAGCCCTTCGTACATCAGCTAATATCTCGAAGTGCTGTACAGAAACCCAGCCTAAAACCCCAAACAGCTAGTAATGCAGGTGTAGAAGCACGGTGGCTAGGAAAAACTCCCTAGAAAGGCCAAAACCTAGGAAGAAACCTAGAGAGGAACCAGGCTATGAGGGGTGGCCAGTCCTCTTCTGGCTGTGCCGGGTGGAGATTATAACAGAACCATGCCAAGATGTTCAAAAATGTTCATAAGTGACAAGCATGGTCAAATAATAATCAGGAATAAATCTCAGTTGGCTTTTCATAGCCGATCATTAAGAGTTGAAAACAGCAGGTCTGGGACAGGTAGGGGTTCCATAACCGCAGGCAGAACAGTTGAAACTGGAATAGCAGCAAGGCCAGGCGGACTGGGGACAGCAAGGAGTCACCACGGCCGGTAGTCCCGACGTATGGTCCTAGGGCTCAGGTCTCTCAGTTGGCTTTTCATAGCCGATCATTAAGAGTTGAAAACAGCAGGTCTGGGACAGGTAGGGGTTTCGTAACCGCAGGCAGAACAGTTGAAACTGGAATAGCAGCAAGGCCAGGCGGACTGGGGACAGCAAGGTGTCAGCATGCCCGGTAGTCCTGACGTATGGTTCTAGGGCTCAGGTTCTCAGAGAGAAAGAGAGAACGAGAGAATTAGAGAGAGCATACTTAAATTCACACAGGACACTGGATAAGACAGGAGAAGTACTCCAGGTATAACCAACTAACCCCAGCCCCCCGACACATAAACTACTGCAGCATAAATACTGGAGGCTGAGACAGGAGCGGTCCGGAGACACTGTGGCCCCATGCGAAGAAACCCCCGGACAGGGCCAAACAGGAAGGATATAACCCCACCCACTCTGCCAAAGCACAGCCCCCGCACCACTAGAGGGATATCCTCAACCACCAACTTACAATCCTGAGACAAGGCCGAGTATAGCCCACAGAGGTCTCCACCACAGCACAAACCAAGGGGGAATACATATCCCAAATGAAATAAATGATCTCATTCCAATAAATGTTAATAGAAAGATAGCAAAAATAGATAAGATCTTGCAACCATGGAAAGGAAAATACCTGTCAATTTGTGTAAAAATCACCCTGATTAACTCTTTAGTATTATCCCAGTTTACCTATTTGCTTATGGTCTTGCCTATGCCTAGCGAACAGTTTTTTTAATTATATGAGAAAAAAATATTCCATTTTATTTGGAACGGCAAGCCAGACAAAATTAAACGGGCCTATTTATATAATGAATATGAATTCGGAGGACACAAATTATTAAATATTAAAGCATTAGACCTATCACTAAACGCTTCAGTCATACAAAAGTTATATTTAAATCCGAACTGGTTCTCTAGCAAATTAGTAAGATTGTCTCACCCAATGTTCAAGAATGGCCATTTTCCCTTTATTCAGATTACAACCTCTCACTTTTAGTTATTTGAAAAGGAAATCATCTCCCAAATATCACTATTTCTAAAACAAGCCATAGAAAGTTGGTTGCAATTTCAATTTAATCCTCCAGAAATGACAGAACAAATAATGCACCAAATATTGTGGTTAAACTCAAATACACTAATTGATAAAAAAAACATTTTTTTTGACAAAATGTTTTAAAAAGGTATAATCTTCGTAAATGATATCATCGGTAGGACTGGTGGAGTTATGTCGCACATGCAGCTAACAAAAACATATGGAAGTGTCTGCTCTACCCAAAATTACAACCAAATAATTGCAGCATTACCACAAAAATGGAAGAGGAAAGTGGAAGGGGGAAAAGGAAAGGAACTTGTCTGTCGGCCTTGCATCAAAGAACATAATTGGTTAAAGAAAACTGTGATAAATAAAAAAGTATACCAGTTTCATTTAAGGACCAAAGGATTGCAAAATAGTTGGGAAGAGATTTTTGATGTACCGATTCCATGGCATAGTGTTTATGACCTGATACGCAAAACGACGCCGGATTCAAAACTTATAATTTTTCAATTAAAATTATTATATACAATTCTTGCTACCAATATAATGTTATTTATATGGGGGATACAATCTTCCCAGCTCTGCAGATTTTGCTGCGAAGAGACAGAATCATTAGATCATTTGTTTTGGTACTGTCCATTTGTAGCTTGTTTTTGGACACAGGTCCAGGAATGGCTAAAGGATTGCAATATTTACCTGGAGCTAACCCTGCAGATAGCATTACTGGGTGATCTGAAAAGTCATAGTCAATCGATCAATAATACACTGCTCAAAAAAATTAAGGGAACACTTAAACAACACAATGTAACTCCAAGTCAATCACACTTCTGTGAAGTAAAACTGTCCACTTAGGAAGCAACACTGATTGACAATAAATTTCACATGCTGTTGTGCAAATGGAATAGACAACAGGTGTAAATTATAGGCAATTAGCAAGACACCCCCCAATAAAGGACTGGTTTTGCAGGTGGTGACCACAGACCACTTCTCAGTTCCTATGCTTCCTGGCTGATGTTTTGGTCACTTTTGAATGCTGGCGGTGCTTTCACTCTAGTGGTAGCATGAGACGGAGTCTACAACCCACACAAGTGGCTCAGGTAGTGCAGCTCATCCAGGATGGCACATCAATGCGAGCTGTGACAAGAAGGTTTGCTGTGTCTGTCAGCGTAGTGTCCAGAGCATGGAGGCGCTACCAGGAGACAGGCCAGTACATCAGGGGACGTGGAGGAGGCCGTAGGAGGGCAACAACCCAGCAGCAGGACTGCTACCTCCGCCTTTGTGCAAGGAGGAGCAGGAGGAGCACTGCCAGAGCCCTGCAAAATGACCTCCAGCAGGCCACAAATGTGCATGTGTCTGCTCAAACGGTCAGAAACAGACTCCATGAGGGTGGTAGGGCCCGACGTCCACAGGTGGGGGTTGTGCTTACAGCCCAACACCGTGCAGGACGTTTGGCATTTGCCAGAGAACACCGAGATTGGCAAATTCGCCACTGGCGCCCTGTGCTCTTCACAGATGAAAGCAGGTTCACACTGAGCACGTGACAGACGTGACAGAGTCTGGAGACGCCGTGGAGAACGTTCTGCTGCCTGCAACATCCTCCAGCATGACCGGTTTGGCGGTGGGTCAGTCATGGTGTGGGGTGGCATTTCTTTGGGGGGCCGCACAGCCCTCCATGTGCTCGCCAGAGGTAGCCTGACTGCCATTAGGTACCGAGATGAGATCCTCAGACCCCTTGTGAGACCATATGCTGGTGCGGTTGGCCCTGGGTTCCTCCTAATGCAAGACAATGCTAGACCTCATGTGGCTGGAGTGTGTCAGCAGTTCCTGCAAGAGGAAGGCATTGATGCTATGGACTGGCCCGTCCGTTCCCCAGACCTGAATCCAATTGAGCACATCTGGGACATCATGTCTCGCTCCATCCACCAACGCCACGTTGCACCACAGACTGTCCAGGAGTTGGCGGATGCTTTAGTCCAGGTCTGGGAGGAGATCCCTCAGGAGACCATCCGCCACCTCATCAGGAGCATGCCCAGGCATTGTAGGGAGGTCATACAGGCACGTGGAGGCCACACACACTACTGAGCCTCATTTTGACTTGTTTTAAGGACATTACATCAAAGTTGGATCAGCCTGTAGTGTGGTTTTCCACTTTAATTTTGAGGGTGACTCCAAATCCAGACCTCCATGGGTTGATACATTTGATTTCCATTGATCATTTTTGTGTGATTTTGTTGTCAGCACATTCAACTATGTAAAGAAAAAAGTATTTAATAAGATTATTTCATTCATTCAGATCTAGGACGTGTTATTTTAGTGTTTTTGAGCAGTGTATAATAATACTTTTAGCAAAAAAAAATATTTTCAATTTTCAATCTGTAGAAACAATGAGAGTAGAAAGGTTCAGAACTTTTGTAAAACATCACAGTACAGTTGAAAAAGATATGGCAAATAGAAATCCAATATGGATGATGTTAAGAGATAGATGGGTGGTGTTGAATGAAGTTGAAGGATGGGACTAATAACAACTAACAACAACTAATAACAACAAGATAAGCATACTGTGTCCATAATAAGTATATAGGTTATAGGTTGAGAGCTTTTGTGAAAGAGCACAGTTAGAAAGATATGGCATATAGAAGCAAACCGGATGGACATCATGAAAATGATCGGAGAGGTTGAGGGTAGAGGAAGTTCAGGAGTAAAAACAAACAAAATAGAATTATTGTAAAATTGACTGTGTCCATAAAATGTATATAGAATGTATAAACTGGAAGTAGAGGCCTAAGCATTGTTGTTCACTAGTTTACTCCAATTAGGGAAGGGCTGGTTGGATTGGAAAGTAATAAAGGGAAATATTAGGGGTGTAACGATTCGTTTTAACAACGATTCGATTTGTATCACGATTCGTGGTTGTCGATACGATTCAAGGACGATATTGGTTCATTTAGAACGATACGATCCGAAACGATTCAGTGACTTGAAATCGATTCAGTAACCTTTTAGCCAAAAATTCAACCAGTGTGACTGAAATAAATACCTGGATACTGGACAGTGCAGGTGAAGTTTCCTAGATTCCTGTTTCTTGTAAGGACCGCAATGGTGGCTTGATAATTTCTCGCTCGTCGGCTTCTCCTCTGTCATCCGCCATGCTATGCTTTGTTGTCTTGGCGCCTTTGCGCTGCTGCTGGCGCGATGACGTCACGGATAGGCAGACTGAATCGAGTAATGTTTAAAGCCTTTATCATTAAAAGTGCTAAGAAAAAACATCCATATAAAGTCTGACGTGCTTAAATCCAATGGGTTATTTCCTAGTATCGATACAATCGATTTATTACATTTTAAAACGATGTTAGATCGATATATGTTGTCCAAAAGGCCAACTCGCCGAGCACAGATCGATGTAGTTGGATCATAGGAATATAAATCGATACATCGATGTAGTAGATGGATCGTTACACCCCTAGTAAAAACACTCCAGTGCGCAAAACAGGGGCACTGGAAAATACAAGGCACACAGGGAATATTCCCAGCGATACAAAATACATGGAGCTCCACCGAGCTTCTCTCTCCTCCACAATAAACAATCACACACAAAGACAAGGGGGCAGAGGGAACACTTATACAGGTACTAATGAGGGGATATGAACCAGGTGTGTGTAATAAACAAGACAAAACAAATGGAATGATGAGATGAGGAGCGGCAGTGGCTAGAAGGCCGGTGACGACAAACGCCGAAGCCTGCCCGAACAAGGAGAGGGGCAGCCTCGGAGGAAGTCATGACAAATACTGTATATTTTTGAAAGAATAATATATTTCCCTTGACAGAGTGATGCTGAATGTAAAAAATGGCTCAACTTACCCCACTCTCCCCTACACATGATGTAACATTTGTTTACGATTGACAGATAATGTTTAAATGCAAAACACTTTATTTTGTGATGGGGCCCTCAGCTCAGTTTGGGAACCTTAATCCAGGCTGGACAGCAGGAACTCAACCTGTATTTCTAGATTCCTCATCACCTCCCCCGAGAGCCTCTCTGGGCTTTCATAGATTGACTCATTGAGGTTGAAGATGGATTCTAGCCATGCCTTCATCTGGCCCTGTTGACAACAGACACATCATCAACTATTATTGAGCGAGAGAGAGAGAGAGAGAGAGAGAGAGAGAGAGAGAGACAAATGTACCTTAACGAGGAGGTAGAAGTTCTCAGCAGCCTCTGTCCAGGCTCCTCCAGGAGGGTCAATCCTCATTATGACTTGCAGGAGCAGATACAGGAAGCTACCAGGCTCCTGGAGAAGGAACAGGGGACATGAGTGAGTGTCTACAGATCTGATATGACAACAGTGTGTATAGCATAGATAAACAACAGGATGTTCCATTCTTAGGGCCACTTACAGATATAGGAAGAGATGTCTTTCCTTCTAGAAGGCTTAGTAGAACGAATTCATAAAAAACATCTGCGAAGTTGATGCGGTCGATCTGAAGTCAAACAAATAGGATAATTACATAATCTTCATTGACAAGCACTTTAGAAAGTCTCATTGAGTAGATGTTAGATGAGAAGACGGTGCCTGCAGCTAACGCTCAAGCTTGCATGTAGACCTACTCCTACGAGAGCCATCTCCTGCTCTAGTCGCTCCCTGTTTGCTGGCTCATTAATGAAGTTCACCAGTAGGTCGTAGGCCTGCTGAAACTGCCTCACATCCTCAAAACAAAACAATCATAAAATTCCTTAAAACTTAGATCATAAACTCAAAGATTCAGGTCTGTAATTCAAAGGGCCTCCGATTGTTTGGCTAGTTTGACGTTGAAACTTTTCAACTAAACCCTATGAATCACTGTTGCCTAAAGGTAACCCACTGTGCAAGAACTGGTTGAATCAATGTTGTATCAATAAAAAATGTCAATGTGATGATGTTGAATCAAAGTGGGAAACTGATTGGATTTGAAAGAAGTCATCAACGTAAGGGAATTTCGTCTTTTAACCTAAATCCAATTACGTTAATTTTTGGGGGGATTTCAAATTGAATTCACATTAGTTGACAACTCAACCAAATGTAAATCAAAATGAGACGTTGAAATGACATCTGTGCCCAGTGGGAACTATATATCTGGTCTGATGAACGTTGCACAATTATGTAATTGGTTACCTGCTGGTTGAGCTCGGATAGTCCACTCAACACCATCCTCCCAGCGTGGGTGAGGTAATTGAGGGAGGTACTGTCTGAGGATGTCAGAGCCTGTGAGAACAAGACAGTACATTTACAAATAGTCCAGAAATGTTCATGAAGTGAAATACAAAAGGTGCTAAATTCACATTTTCTCACCTCCATAGCACGTCTGATACCGGCCAGCCTCAGAGAGAAGTTGGTTGTCCCTTGGTTTTCAAAGTAACGCCTGTAAATAGAAATGTTCAATAACAAATGTTCAACCTAAGAAGCTAAAACATCAGTGCCATGAAATTAAGAAATCATTTTATGTTAGCCTATATTATAACTGCAGGATTCAGAAAGACCATACCAATGTAGGATCTTAATTTGATCACTCTTTTGTTGCTGAGAATTTTCCTGCACGGCAGGAAATGCAAACTTGTAGCGTATTTGGAATTTTCAAGTTTGTAATTTCCACTTTGAAATTTTAGACTCGATTTGCCCTAACGAAAAATGTATCTTGTTGCTGCAGGATTATTTTCCTGCTGTAGCAAACTGTCTCAAATTAAGATCCTACATCTGTATAACTACAATATTGGGCAGATTATTTCAAAGCAAAGGTTTTTACTATAGATGAACACATGAAAGCGAACCCACCGCAACTGGGGCACATCTGCAGCATTATTTTGCTCCTCCACAAACTCCTCCTCAAACTCCTAAAACAGACATCACATTAACTTAAACTCTACTAAACTGCATTTCTCCTGCAACATCAACTGAAGCAGACAAAACATTCAGTGACATCATAACAATACTTTCATCTTGACCTAACAACTTGACCCTTGACAGACAACACAAACCTATCGATACCAAAACAATGACACACACCTGTACACACAAGTACAAATGAAATAAGAATTATTGACTGTAGAAAGAGTTTTACCTGAGGAGTGCTGTCAGGGGTCTGGTCCTGGTCCTGGGTGGAGTGGTAAGGTGGAGGGGGACTGGGAGGGGAATCGGAAGGGAAAGGGGGAGGCGGAGAATTCTGGGGGGACTGGTGAGAGGAGCCAGAGGACGGCTCATAAGGGGTGGTGATGATGTCAGAGGTGGAGAACTGATATGCCATCATCTCATCCCCCCTCTCCTGGTACCCCTCCACTGTGGTGGAGATATCCACCTGCTGTTTAACACACAACATGTGACACTGTCAGCCCAACACTGAAAACCACCATATTGAAAACCCCTCAACCAAACACTGAAATAAATCATAACACAGAGAAACAACGGGGTGTACCTGGGCATCCTCATAATAGGTGAACTCAGACCTCCTCTTGACGAGGCAGGACATGAGTCCATGGATCCTTCTACCAAGGAACTAAAAATGAGGCAAGAGATTAGAACGTGTAATTTCATTTTCTGTCAACATGTATTTATTCAAATAGGTAAATGGACATTTGCCACTTTAAATTTTTTCTGTGAAAAATTGCCTGACTGTACCTTAATACCAGTCACCTTGTTGTTGGTGAGGACCACCTGGACGAGACCCTTTAAAAGAGACAGAGAAACATTACATTTCATCCAGGAAATATAAGTAGACCTATAGCATGTGCGTCATTTGACACAAATCAGGTGCATTTGAGACGAAAGACCAGTTGAGAATCTCTCACCCATGGGTCCAGGATTTTTTCCTGGATGACTCTGCTCCACCACAGCTGCTTCTCCACTCCCCTCACAATGCACAGGTGATGCATGTCCTCTTCATTTTGCTATAAAGAAAAAACTCCTTCAGTCTCCAGACCTCTCTCTATATGTTAGCTGTAGATGTCTATAACATTTGGCAGGCGATTTCAGTTCTGAGTATAATCCCTGGCAGTGATATAGAGCCCACATGATGTTCGTACGACAAGTTTCCCCTAGGTTTCAATTAGGGACAGACATACAAAAGAAAACCCAGAGACAATTGGGAGTTCAAATACACAGGTGTGTTCATAAATGTTAAGAATATGTCTGAAGTACCTGCACTCGTCTATAATGGATCTTCCAGTAATGGAAATGAAACGAACCCCAGTTCCCAACCAGCTGCAACTTCTCATAGGGAAAACCAGAGTCTTCCCTATTTGGCTGAAAAACAAAGACATCCCCCTAATTATAGAGATTGCTCTGTGATTAATAAGACACACAATTGTGGAGATAGAGGACATGGTAATGTGTACTATTACTAATCAGCTATGACTGTCTAATAATGTGATTGACTACCTGTGAATGGCTATCTGAAGGTGCTGACAGTTGGTCAAGCACTAGCCTCCCAGCTTCAGTGAGGTGAATGGTAGGCTCCTCAATAACCAATTTGGAAGTCTGTGAAAAGAAAGGGAACAGGGTAAAGTAAATTCTCCCTATAAGATCAGATGAGCTTTGGTTAATAATGTGTTTGGTTACCTGTGTGTTTAACACTGCAAGCTCTGTTACCAGCATTCTCCCAGCACAAGTTAGGTAGTAGACTGGTTTGGCCTCGGAGAAGACAGGCTATGAAGACAAGGGAATATGTTTTTTCATTATGTGGTTTTATAGAAAACTAGTGACTTGATGTTAATCTTTAATATCCTCTAGAGACCAGAGAGTATCAGAATGGATAGACTCACAAAGATAGGAACACACAAGGGTCCAGACCAAGGGATTAAAGCCAGACAGGGCTGCTGCCGAACCTCCTCATCCACGTACTAAGGAACAAGACAGGATCAATTTAAGAGTCAGTTTGAATGATAGACTGGTACTGTATAGGAGTAAAATATTGGCATAGGGAAAGATTGCAAGAGGAGGCCACTGCAATGATAATAGTTGAAATACACAGGTCTGAGATATAAATGTTAAGAACATGTCTGAAGTACCTGCAGATGCTGAGAGGACAGTTCATCCAATACCATCATGCCAGCACGAGAGATGAAAATGTGCTGCTCAATCTTGCAAATCTGTAAGAAAATGAGGGAACAGTTTTAAGGGCATCAAAGTATCCCACTACCATAGTAGATACTGAAGGTAATCCTGCCAATTAGATAAAATGAGCTTTGTCCAATAATCTGCATGGTTACCTGTGTGTTTAACACTGCCAGCTCTCTCACCAGCATCCGTCCAGCATGGGTAAGGTAATAAGTTGGCTGCAGTGTTACAGACTATTACAAAAATAGAGAATATGTTTACAGAAATGTATTTTCATATTGTTCTACAGAAAGCATCATGTTTATGTTTAAGTTACATAAACCAGTCTAAAGACCAAAGAGTATCAGAATGGATGGACTTACAGAGCTGGGAACCCACAGAGGACCAGACCAAGGGATTAAAGCCAGACAGGTCCGCTGCCCAACCTCCTCATCCACATACTAAGGAACAAGACAGGATCAAATTAAAAGTCAGTTTGAATGATAGACAGGTAGCCTATAGGTCTGACAGACTGCTATAGGGAGGATCACAAGAGGAGGCTACTGCATGATAGATTCTGAGACACTACACAGGTCTGTGTTGAAAGGTTAAGGAAACATCTGAGGTACCTGCATATGAATGGCTACCTGTTCATTTTGAGAGGACAGTTCATTCCATACCATCCTCCTAGCAGGAGTGAAACAGGTGAAAATGGGCTGCTCCACTGTGAATATCTGTGAGAAAATGAGGGAACGAACATCAAAGTATTTCACTACCGTAGTGGATACTGAAGGTAATCCTGCCTATTAGATCAGATGAGCTTTGTCCAATAATCTGCATGGTTACCTGCGTGTTTAACACTGCCAGCTCTCTCACCAGCATCCTCCCAGCATGGGTAAGGTAATATGTTGGCTGCAGTTATAAAAAATAGGGGAAATGTTTACAGAAATGTATTTCCATATTGTTCTTCAGAAAACGTCATGTTTATGTTTAAAGTACATAAACCAGTTTTAAGACCAGAGAGAAGACCAAAGAGTATCAGAATGGATGGACTTACAGAGCTGGGAACCCACAGAGGTCCAGACCAAGGGATTAAAGCCAGACAGGGCCGGTGCCCAACCTCCTCAACCACATACTAAGGAAGAAAATCA
Source organism: Coregonus lavaretus (assembly GCF_964263955.1). NCBI lineage: Eukaryota > Metazoa > Chordata > Actinopteri > Salmoniformes > Salmonidae > Coregonus > Coregonus lavaretus. Next base: position 89,371 of record NW_028166962.1, on the reverse strand, counting down.
GGATCAATTTATGAGTCAGTAAAATGACAGTTTGAATGACAGATTGTAATTGAACCAATCCTGCTAATGAAGCAGTATTGTTATAGCCTGGGAGCCAGTCTGTTTCAGCTCTCTGTCCACTCCTTATGGGATTGTGATGCCAATATCATATTGCCACGATGGAATTGGCAAGAGAGCAGAAAGACTGGCACCCAAGCTATTGATAGGCCTGCAGCATTCTTACCTGAACAAGGACTGGGTCCTCCTGGTCCAGGGTGGGCTCATTATCTTTATGAAAAACAATAAAGGATTGTTTTCTCTAAGTTTAAGAAATACTAGCTACAAGACACCAGACATCTGTCCATGTAGTTAGGCTGATCATATATTTACTTGTGTTTTATATTGTATGACATCAAATGTATTTATGTGTCTGCATAATGTACCAACATGTTCAATTAAACCTAAAGCAACGGTTTGGTTTCAAAGGAGCAAGTTTGTTTGTTGTTGTTAATCTAGGGCTACACTGTAAAAAATGTAATCACCATGATTACTACCTAAATGACACCCTATTCCCTATTTAGTGCACTACTTTTGACCAGCGCCTTTTAACCATAGAACTATGGGTCCTGGTCAAAATAAGAAATAGGGTATTGGGTGGCATTTGGGACTATTACTATTTAGACATTGTCAAATATGTAAACTTACCCTCCTCAACCGTGACAACACGGTCCACGCTCTCCACGGTGGCCAGTGCATCCTCACCGATACCGTAATATTTGTTATAAAAGTAGACTGCCGAACCGGTCGCAAACAACAGGCCAGCTGCACTCAGAAGCGGCCTCTCGCGGAGGAATCTCAGCGGGGTCGCTGTCAACAAACGACTGAACATAGACCTACTCATTATCGCTCTACATACTGCAGTGATTTTGACTGAGTTCAAAACCATCTGACAATTCTTTCTTAGAATTACAGGGTTTTATAGGGACCATTAATACGTCAAAGTCTTCCATAAGTCATGGTTGGCTATGTCACAATGGGATAAACATGTTTATCAAACTGATTAAAAAACATTCAACAGTGACATCAATTAAATTGAATTTTGAGCATGATTTGGGAGTTTATACAATTGTAAACTATGAAACCATTGTTTAGAGAACAGTAGGAGTATAACCATTTAGAAAATACTGTATCTATGGCTCTGAGTAGGAGTAGAAGGGACAGCGTCACAATGCGCTCGCCATGGTTCTGAAAAAGAACGTTGCTGCGTTCATCAGCTCTGTGATGTTCTAGGCGGAGACACTCACTGAACCACTCACTTTCACGTTCAAGGTGTCAAAGCGTTCAACCAACATGCATTGGACTAAAACATCATTCAAATAGTTACTAAAAAGCCTACAGATATGTTTTACATTATTATTTTAAATCTCCTGCATAAATCAGCTGAGATAGCCTACTCTTCTCATCTTTTCGCCCTCCTGCCCTGGTGGTTATATCTGAGCGTTTTGATAACTGATTGATAATTTGGATTATTCATATCCAAAGTGAAATGCTGATTGTGTCATATTTATAATGTAGGGCCTAGTAGCCCACGTTTCATGACATAACCCTAATCCTAAAATAGACTAAAATTGAAACCCTGGGCGAGCACACAAGCTCTGGCTGTACAGCCGGCAACAATAATACATCCAAAGAGGGTGGCTGTTGAGGAAAACCAGTACACCAACACAAATCTTCATTAGGAGATAAAAGTAATCAGAGGCTAAAAGAAAATGGCAGACAATAGAAATCGAATGCGTATGTTACGGCTGGTTAGTGTTTTAATTACGAAGGACTCCCACAAATCTATTGTCTCTCTAAAAAACTGTAGGCTGCATATTGGTGGTCAAAGTGGTCGAAACGGTGTAGTGATCCTCGCTAATACAGTGAGCCACATTACAATTCTGACCAAGTGGGTTAAATCTGTTGGAGCGATGCGTAGGGTGTGTGCCTTTCACGCATGTAACCTGGGTTCGCTTCCCCGCCCCTTGTTTGCTACAATATTTTAGGAAAGGGACATCTTCATGACCAACAATCTTACTCTAAAAACGTTTGTGAAAAAAGTTTGGTCAGTCTGTGAAAGTTAGAAAAGGTTGGTTAGTCTGTGAAAGTTAGAAACTTCCAGCAGGAATTGACAGTCATCAGTCAAGGTGGTTGGATTATATAGCTACAGTGGTGCTATGATTCCAAAAATGCTAGTGATAAAATTAACATTACTGGCATACACATTTCAAAACAAAGCCTATGATCAGGTATGGAGTTTTGGAAATGTTGTTAAACCCAACAGTCTATACTCTATAGCACAAAGTGTGATGTCCCCAATGATAAAATTGCATGTTACTCTAATTGTGAGATGTGTTACAGTTTACAATAGGCTACTTGGGTCTACTATACCTTCATCCTTTATTAAAGCATTCGGTTGCTAGCATTATCTCCACAAGCAAGGGTATCCTGGGGAAAGACAAATCTTCTCCTCCCAGTAGACTAACTGAATCAAAGCCAGTAGCCTTTAACATTACTGCTAGATAGCCATGTAAACACGAACCTCAGTGGCAGAGCTAAAGCTCATCTGAGATCTTGCATAGGCTGCTGTTTACCATAATCAGGATATTTTTCTACAAACCTTGGCGATACTTTCTTTGTTCTCGATTCGGAAGAAACTTGTCTCTTATGAACATCTGTGTGCAGTTGCAGGTGGAACTCCAAAAAACAGAGAATATTCAGAAAAATATTAAATCCACTTTTTGTATTGAGCGATAAATACCGCTTTCATATGTGTAGATCTTTATTTTGGTCGCACTGTGGGAAGTGCTGTCATTAAGGCTACTTCTACAAGCGGCCGCAGCCGCTTCGCATAGAAACGACTAGTTACTGCAACGGTGTTGGGAAATGTGCACAGCTAAAATGGGGGGACTGTGCAAAAGGTGGATTTAATATATTTTTTGTCGAATTTTCTCTAGTTTTTGGAGTATGCTACCTGTAACTGCACACATACGTTTATAAGAGACACATTTCTTCCTAGGTTAGGGGTCTATAATTGTAAAATAAATGTGTTTGATTGAATAACTAGCCTAATCTAACTATCGTGGTCATACATCTGGACTCTTCATCATCATCATCAACACTTTGAATTACTAAGGAATATTCCTATAGCAACTGGTTGCTAGGGGAAACGAGACACTAGCATTATCCTCTTGTTGTGAGACTGAGAGGGGGGATTGGAGAAGTGCCCGAGGAGGGGTGGGAAGCAGAGAAGACGGAGCATGGTTGAAATTCCACCAAATGGATAAGAAGAGGCAGACAAAGTTTGACACATTTATGTTTTCAGTGGTTGACCGACACGAATGAACGAGTAAACCTTGTTTTAGCCTAGTGAAGTATCACAAATTAATACCTCAGTATTAATTATCCACTGCACGGAATCTCCATGAGGGCACAAGTCTGCATGACGATTTTCGCGTAAAGAGAGGCAGCGCGGGAGAGCTGGCAGGTATGTTCTGCTATTTTGAATAAAGCTAGCCATACAGCTAATATAAGTTTTAGGCTATTATTAATTTCGTATAGCTAACTAAATAAATGAAGCTATCTAACAGCAATGCTGTTGTGGGCTTACACATGTAATAATTACAACCAGGAGCCTATAATGGAGGAAGTCAGCTTTTCAGTCAGTCCTATCATTTATATTGAAAATAGGTTATTATAACACAAGGTAAACACACATTTACAATAATTGTTAGGTCTATGTTATTAGCCAAAAATTGACTGATACAAGTACAGAAACATTCATAGCCAGAGGCAACCTAGGCTACACTGCAATTAACACTATACTTATTATACACGCTATGTTCTACAGTGCTGATTCTGAGAACAGGGTTAATTCCCATAAAGTATTAGGATCTCTGTCTCTATCACATACATGCATGGCCAAGGAAGATAGGTTGCATAAACAGATACAAATATAGAGCGATAAGGCGCAAGGGGGACAGGGGAAGAGAATAAACAGTGAGAGGGAAAGAATTGGTGAGTACGCTCTGTCCTGCAAATGCCAGAGCACATCAGCGCCGGAGCAACATCTAGTTTGATGTAAGGAAGTAGCCTACTCGATTGCCTATCCAGGGGCCTTGTATGTGATCAGACCTGTTGAAGGTGGGGTTCGTGTGTGAATGTGAGTATGAAAGTGTGAGTATGTATAGCTGTAAGTATGAGAACGTATCAGTGTAAACTAGGGGTGTAACGATTCGTTTTAACAACGATTCGATTTGTATCACGATTCGTGGTTGTCGATACTAATAATAATAATAATAATATGCCATTTAGCAGACGCTTTTATCCAAAGCGACTTACAGTCATGCGTGCATACATTTTTATTGTGTATGGGTGGTCCCGGGGATCGAACCCACTACCTTGGCGTAACAAGCGCCGTGCTCTACCAGCTGAGCTACAGAGGATACGATTCAAGGACGATATTGGTTCATTTAGAACGATACGATCCGAAACGATTCAGTGACTTGAAATCGATTCAGTAACCTTTTAGCCAAAAATTCAACCAGTGTGACTGAAATAAATACCTGGATACTGGACAGTGCAGGTGAAGTTTCCTAGATTCCTGTTTCTTGTAATGGAATCAGGTATCAATTAATTATGAATATAAATAAACAAGTGAACAACAATGAATGGCAAATGCATTCACATTTTATTTGAATAAAGTGCAAACAACACTTTAGGTTGAATTAACAGGAAGTTAAAATTGTCTGATCTCATTTTCAATATTCAATACATTTTCAATAAAAGTACAGTAAGTGCAACCAACATTTCAACAGTAGGTTTACCTGCTACTTCTGCTTTTGTTTTTCAACATAAAAATATTACAATATTAATATCAAAAATAAAGTGCAACCAACATCTCTTCAGGTTGAATTAACAGTAGGTTTACCTGCTACTTCTGCTCTTGTTTTTCAACATAAAAATATTACAATATTAATATCAAAAATAAAGTGCAACCAACATCTCTTCAGGTTGAATAAAGAGTAGGTTTACCTGCTACTTCTGCTTTTGTTTTTCAACATTACAATACAAATACAGTATTAATATCAAAAATAAAGTGCAACCAACATCTCTTCAGGTTGAATTAACAGTAGGTTTACCTGCTACTTCTGCTTTTGTTTTTCAACATTACAATACAAATACAGTATTAATATCAAAAATAAAGTGCAACCAACATTTCTTCAGGTTGAATGAGCAGTGGATGAACCTGCTACTACTCTCATTTTAATAAACAAACAATATTCAACAAAAGATCAAGTGTAACCTACTAGGCTACTCTTCAATGACTACAGATTTTTTTCAAAAATATCAACTGATCAACATGATCTGGCTGCAGAACACTTCTCTGTGCGTTCACTATGTCGCCAGCAGTACTAAAAACGTGTTCTGCTGGCACACTGGTGCCTGGAATGCACAGGTACCGTTTAGCAAGGGTGGAAAGTACAGGTAGCTCTTTCTCCTGAGATCTCCACCACTTCATGGCATTTTCAGTCAAAGGCAACGCATCCTTTGCTCGGTACTTTAACACCTCTGCTCTGGCTGTCTCGCTTGTGGATTTTCTTTCTCTTTGGGTGAAGGAATCGCCAAACAGCGCATCTAAGGCTTTCTTCTTACAAGGAGGTGACTCATTTGGAGCTACAATATAAGAAATATATTTCAAAATATAGTCATGTTTCTCATTAATACAAAACAACAACAATCTTTTATTGGTATCACATGAAACACACCTGTGGTCTCTTCATTGAATCCTGACAGCTTTGTGCTTGAGCTTCCCTCATCTTCCTCCTGATTTCCCATTGCTTGCATCTATTGATGTAAGAATGTGTGAACTGTTCAAATTTCTGCTCTGTAATACTGCACACATAAATTTAGAGGAAGATAAAGAACAGATGAGATTTGAGAGATGACAAATGAAAGGGGAGAAGAGAAAAGAGCAGAGGAAAGAAGAGTTACCTGGTGGGACACTTCTGCCTCAAAAACCAGTTTTGTGTAGACCTGTTCTCTGTCCTCTTTTTCCAGGTAGGGCAGTTCTTTAAATCGCGGGTCCAACACTGATGCTGTTTAAAGAACAAGAATATTGCATTATTAAATTAAGTTGACCTGAAATTGCAAGTGATGACCACCTCCTCATACACAAAATAATCAGAAGATTAAACTTTAGTATGTTTAAAAGAAATGTGGCACAGTGATGATGTAAAGCCACCATGAACTAAGAATTGTATTGCAGATATCTTGTTTACTTTTCCATATGAAAAAACAACTCAAATTCAAACTTGAAAACGCAAAGGTGTGGCATTTTACAAATTAATACAGTCTAATAACCTAAAATATTAACCAAGTTGATTTTAATTAAGACTCCAAATTAATTACCTATGTTGAGAGCATCTTGGGTGCCTCTGTAGCGTGTGGAGAGGTCATTGGCCATCACCCTCTTAATCTCTGAAACCAGGGTTGAGTCGTCTTCGCATGGCTGTAGGTGTTTCAGCAGTTTTGCTTGAAGAGGAGCAATTACAGAGAGAGTTGGCTGGTCTTCTTCACACATCACAGTGGTTGCCATTTTGACAGGACCCATCAACTGAACAATGTCATCCATGTTGGCAATATCACTCAGCGTGCCTACATCTGTGACCCCCTTTCGTAGATCCTTGGACATCAGAGTTGCCATTATAGCTGGCTGTTGTTCCAAAAAACGTTCAAGCATTTCGAATGAACTGTTCCATCTGGTGATTATGTCTTGGATCAGTTTATGTTTTGGTAAATCCATCAGTTTGTTTTTCCTGTAGGGCGTGACATGCAATCGGGCTGCGGTGAAAATATCCAACAATTTTTCGCACTTTCCCCAACAACCTGGAAGCACGGTCCACCCCAAACCCTTCTGCGAGGCAAGGTTGAGTGTATGTGCGAAGCAGGTAATGTGTGGACTGAACTGGGCTTCTGCACCGGCCACAATCATATTCCTGGCGTTATCTGTGACGATGGCAGGATTCTTGTCGTAGATTTTCCACTCCATGCAGGCTTCACGCAGTAACGCGCCAATATTTTTACCAGTATGGGCTTCATTTAAAACTCTGGTTAGCAGAACAAAGGTCTTCATTTTCCACTCCGGATCAATGTGATGAGAGGTAATTGTCACATACCCTTGATTTGAGCATGACGTCCAGCCATCTGTCGTTATCGCTACTCGTTCAGCTTTAGAAAGCGACAGCTTCACATCATTCTTAGTACTTTCGTACAATGCAGGAATAACCTTTTTTGAGAAGTGTGGTCGGCTTGGTATTGTGTACCTTGGCTCCAATGTTTGAATCATTTCACGGAATCCCGGATTTTCAACCACACTGTAGGGTCGCATGTCTTTGCAGATAAACTTGGCAATTGTTGCCGTGATGTTTTTCGCCCGAGCTGAGTTTTGGCCTAGTCTCTGACTAAACATGCAGGCGAGACCTGAGGCTTCTGCAGAGTTGACTTTACCTTTCGCTGCTGTAGCAGCGGGAACGCTGCAAGAGGTGCCTGGACGGTCGGTGTTGTGTGAAATCCCATGGCGCCTTAGTAGGTGGTTGGAGAGATTTGTCGTGTTGCCGTTGTACTTTACTTGACCTTTACATATCCTACAAACAGCGAGCGACTTATTTAGAACATCTCCGTCTTTGCAAAAGCCAAAGTGTTTCCACACACTGGACCGCAATAGTGGCTTCTCCTCTGTAGTCCGCCATGCTATGTTTGGTTGTTTGGTTGTCAATTTATAACATTTTTGACGTGTTTTTCTGGATGTTTTTGTTGTTATTCTGTCTCTCACTGTTCAAATAAACCTACCATTAAAATTATAGACTGATAATTTCTTTGTCAGTGGGCAAACGTACAAAATCAGCAGGGGATCAAATACTTTTTTCCCTCACTGTATAAGAGAGAGAGAGCGAGAGAGAGAGAGAGAGAGAGAGAGAAAGAAGAAAGGTTATGTGCGCACTGCCCACAAAATGAGGTGGAAACTGAGCTCCACTTCCTAACCTCCTGCCAAATGTATGACCACATTAAATAAACATATTTCCCACAAATCACAGACCCACAATGTTCAATTACAGCAGCAAGATTTGTGACCTTTTACAATGAAAACAGGACAACCAGTGGAGCACAAACATTGTTTTAACGATTCGTGTAACGATTCGATTTGTATCACGATTCGTGGTTGTCGATACGATTCAAGGACGATATTGGTTCATTTAGAACGATACGATCCGAAACGATTCAGTGACTTGAAATCGATTCAGTAACCTTTTAGCCAAAAATTCAACCAGTGTGACTGAAATAAATACCAGGATACTGGACAGTGCAGGTGAAGTTTCCTAGATTCCTGTTTCTTGTAAGGACCGCAATGGTGGCTTGATAATTTCTCGCTCGTCGGCTTCTCCTCTGTCGTCCGCCATGCTATGTTTTGTTGTCTTTGCGCCTTTGCGCTGCTGCTGGCGCGGGGCGATGACGTCACGGATAGGCAGACTGAATCGAGTAATGTTTAAAGCCTTTATCATTAAAAGTGCTAAGAAAAAACATCCATATAAAGTCTGACGTGCTTAAATCCAATGGGTTATTTCGTAGTATCGATACAATCGATTTATTACATTTTAAAACGATGTTAGATCGATATATGTTGTCCAAAAGGCCAACTCGCCGAGCACAGATCGATGTAGTTGGATCATTGGAATATAAATCGATACATCGATGTAGTAGATGGATCGTTACACCCCTAAAACCTACCATAAAAATTATAGACTGATCATGTCTTTGTCAGTGGGCAAACGTACAAAATCAGCAGGGGATCAAATACTTTTTTCCCTCACTGTATATTCATTCAGGTGGTCAGTTGGTGGTGAGTGACCACATTAACAGCCCTGCCTAAATAAAATGCATCCTTGCCTGTTCCCTGCTGCCATCTTTGAGGTAGTGGAATCACTGATCTGGCATTCAGCATGCATGAGGAGCTAGCAAAGTAAGCCTTATTGTAATATATTAAAAAGGTTTGTACATGCTTCTAACAAGTTATGAAGCATTATTCCTGCAGGCATAACATTTTACCCATATGTCTATGCAAGTATTTTATTGTCCGAAAATATCTATAGCATAGAAATTCTCCCATGGTACTTAGGAATGTGCGTGACTGACTGACTTACTGAGGGAGTGAGTGTGTAGGCCTGATGCTGCCACTCTACAATAGCCTGACTTACTGAGTGAGTGAGTGTGTAGGCCTGATGCTGCCACTCTACAATAGCCTGACTTACTGAGTGAGTGAGTGTGTAGGCCTGATGCTGCCACTCTACAATAGCCTGACTTACTGAGTGAGTGAGTGTGTAGGCCTGATGCAGCCACTCTACAATAGCCTGACTTACTGAGTGAGTGAGTGTGTAGGCCTGATGCTGCCACTCTACAATAGCCTGACTTACTGAGTGAGTGAGTGTGTAGGCCTGATGCTGCCACTCTACAATAGCCTGACTTACTGAGTGAGTGAGTGTGTAGGCCTGATGCAGCCACTCTACAATAGCCTGACTTACTGAGTGAGTGAGTGTGTAGGCCTGATGCTGCCACTCTACAATAGCCTGACTTACTGAGTGAGTGAGTGTGTAGGCCTGATGCTGCCACTCTACAATAGCCTGACTTACTGAGTGAGTGAGTGTGTAGGCCTGATGCAGCCACTCTACAATAGCCTGACTTACTGAGTGAGTGAGTGTGTAGGCCTGATGCTGCCACTCTACAATAGCCTGACTTACTGAGTGAGTGAGTGTGTAGGCCTGATGCTGCCACTCTACAATAGCCTGACTTACTGAGTGAGTGAGTGTGTAGGCCTGATGCTGCCACTCTACAATAGCCTGACTGACTGAGTGAGTGAGTGTGTAGGCCTGATGCTGCCACTCTACAATAGCCTGACTTACTGAGTGAGTGAGTGTGTAGGCCTGATGCTGCCACTCTACAATAGCCTGACTTACTGAGTGAGTGAGTGTGTAGGCCTGATGCTGCCACTCTACAATAGCCTGACTTACTGAGTGAGTGAGTGTGTAGGCCTGATGCTGCCACTCTACAATAGCCTGACTTACTGAGTGAGTGAGTGTGTAGGCCTGATGCTGCCACTCTACAATAGCCTGACTTACTGAGTGAGTGAGTGTGTAGGCCTGATGCTGCCACTCTACAATAGCCTGACTTACTGAGTGAGTGAGTGTGTAGGCCTGATGCTGCCACTCTACAATAGCCTGACTTACTGAGTGAGTGAGTGTGTAGGCCTGATGCTGCCACTCTACAATAGCCTGACTTACTGAGTGAGTGAGTGTGTAGGCCTGATGCTGCCACTCTACAATAGCCTGACTTACTGAGTGAGTGAGTGTGTAGGCCTGATGCTGCCACTCTACAATAGCCTGACTTACTGAGTGAGTGAGTGTGTAGGCCTGATGCTGCCACTCTACAATAGCCTGACTTACTGAGTGAGTGAGTGTGTAGGCCTGATGCTGCCACTCTACAATAGCCTTAATTACTGAGAGGTGTTGTGTCTCATGCAGTGGAGGACGGTGCCGTTTAAGATGAGGGAGGACCATTCGTTTTTTGTATGAGCATGGCCTTATTTCTATTACAGCATACTGGATGACTGTCATTCATATTCCATTCACCCAGCTCAACGTAACATCGATGGGTTTCGGCTACTACATGATACTTGAATGTTCCCTGTAACCATCATGAGGTTGCTACAACCTGGCCTACGAATGAGAGTTTATAACAATCAGTAGGTGCACAGGTCGAGAGAAACATTGAAGTAATCAAGGTGACAGACAGTGACACATTTTAAATACCACCTTGCACACTCTTGCCTGCATCTAGCTTATCGGCGGAATGAATACACCCCTGATCACATGCAAACACAGTTCACTTTCATAGCAGCCACACACAAACAACATGATCATTTTGCCCGTTGTAGAGTTTCTTCTCACATCTATGCGCTCTCCTCCTCTCACTTTTTCCCTTCGCTTGTGGGCTTCAGCATTTCATTCATTATTTCAGTATGTGGGGGCAAAGGACAGTACTATAGACAAGACCCTTACACAATCATCAGAAAGGGCTTTTCCAGAAATGTTGAATACAGTGTTGTTCTGGTCCTGCTCCGTGTGGTTTGTGAGAGAAAATGTACGTATTTACCTGATTTGTTTGATATTAATAGTTAACGATTATATACTTAACAAAGAGTAAGACATTTCTGTTCTACTAATGCTGTGTTCTGGTAAAGGGATGGTCTCCACTCCAGCTCCCTGCAGCTAATCTGGGCGTACGGTCACTAGAGATAGCTTGAGCTGACAATTGATTGAGCCTGCATTCCATAGACAAGATGTGGTGTGTGGAACCAAGATAGGGATAGCCTGGAGGAGTAGAACGAAAATCCTAATTGTTCCTAATCATCCTGGCATCTGGGAAACTAAGCCGGGGTGGGGTTAAAACGGGACCAGGTGCAGATAACCGCAAGATGAATCCAAGATGGTTTATGATGCCCCCGATCTGCATGGGAGGGGTGGAACCAGCCTTGACTAAGCATTTTAGAGCCAGGATTTCTCTGTAAGGTCAAGCTCTCAGCACCAGGTTCATTATTGCAATAATTAATCAATGTTAAATAAAGATTGATTGTTTGAATAATTGTCCAAGTCGCTCTCAGTATACATGAATTTCCACTACAATTTTGGAGACGAGGATGGGATCTGCAACTTCACCTGTTGACCGCTCCTGAAGATCTGGGTAAACTGTGCACAGGGGATCAGAAAATGGGATCCCAGGGAAACCACACTCTTGAAAGAGCAGCTGGACCTGCCTTAGATCTGAGAGGAAGTGGGAGCGGGTGGATGCCAGATCCCGAACCAAGTACTGAGAGAGGTGAGCTTGGACAATCTACCAATAGGTTAAGAAGCCCCTGTTGAGGGTATGCTCAGAGCGAAGTCTTCCTTACGAGGGCCACAGCTGAGGTAACTAGCAGGACTGAATTGAGTTGATAAGAGTGTTCTTAAGTGAGGTATCTTTGGACATAATTGTTAATTAGCTAGTTGCGGGCAACCAAAAGTCCAGATCCGTGCTACTGGGTTGATTACAGTAGGGCTGGTGAGGTTAATGTGGAGCGAGGGACTAGAGAGCGAGTAATCCTGTGGGAAAACTCGGCTTGGTGAGGCTCATTGAACGAGGGACTAGAGCGCAGGTGACGCCCTGCGAGGGCATCTGGCTTGGTGAAGTTCAAATTATAACGTGTAATGTTTTGTTGAAATGTTTTGATAAATGAGGTAAACAGGCATGCCCTGGGTTACTATATTTAGGTGTTATTGTGAGTGTTTTGTTATTCCTGGCACTTCACCTGAGGTGGAGGTTAGATAATATAGATTTTTGGGACCGTGTTACGCAATTAGATAGAAGACATGGGGTACTCTGTAGGTAGTTCTGCACATTTGGATAGACGTAAAATAATCTATACCACAGTAATCGCAGTAGGCGATATCCCAGTGTGGATACAACATCCCGTTGTGGGACCACTAATTAGGCAATATTCTGATAATGGTATGGGTTACCCTGTTGATATAGACAGGGTCTGAAATCTAAAAACAGCACTAACCGGTTTTTCTCTTGTCTGTCTCATTCCCCTGTGTGTCCTGTGTTTGTGTTTTCTGTGAGTGTGTGAGTGAAGGAGCAGGAACCATGGGAGCACACGGGAGCAGGAACCATGGGAGCACACAGGAGCAGGAACCATGGGAGCTCACGGGAGTAAAGGACATGGCATTCCAGATCCCCCAACGGGGGCCCTGAAGGTTATGGCAGATAAGTGGGGAAGGGACATTCTGCACCCTATTTTTTTGATAGGGACACTGAGTGTGATGATGTTAGATGAAGTCAGGGAAAGACTGACAGAGCATGAAGGGACCAAAAAAGGTCAAAAGGATAAGATAGACTGGGTTAAGTTCAGAAAGTGGGAGAGAGAGGCAGAAAGGCAGAGACAGGACCCATTTAGAGGAAAGCCCCGTCAGTACACAGAGGCAGGAACCATTTTAAGGAAAGCCCCGTCAGTACACAGAGACAGGACCCATTTTGAGGAAAGCCCCATCAGTACACAGAGACAGGACCCATTTTGAGGAAAGCCCCGTCAATACACAGAGACAGGACCCATTTAGAGGAAAGCCCAGTCAGTACACAGAGACAGGACCCATTTTGAGGAAAGCCCCATCAGTACACAGAGACAGGACCCATTTTGATGAAAGCCCCATCAGTACACAGAGACAGGACCCATTTAGAGGAAAGCCCAGTCAGTACACAGAGACAGGACCCATTTTGAGGAAAGCCCCATCAGTACACAGAGACAGGACCCATTTTTAGGAAAGCCCCGTCAGTACACAGAGACAGGACCCATTTTGAGGAAAGCCCCGTCAGTACACAGAGACAGGACCCATTTAGAGGAAAGCCTCGTCAGTGCACAGAGACAGGACCCATTTCGAGGAAAGCCCCGTCAGAATATGGTAGTACAGACTGAGGAAGAAGGGAAAACAGACCATGATGAGACAGTGAGAAAGAACAGGAAGGACGATGAGAGAGATTTCCCCCCTCCCTGTTCTACTCCTCCTAATCTCTACCCAGCGCTGCCTGGGCCTGTGGCTGCGGCTGTCCACCTTCCTCCCCCAACTCCACAGTTCACTGCTGTGCCTCCCCTTCCGTATGAATCTCCCCTAGCAGCAGCGGTTGACAAACTGCTCTCTTGACTGGCCATGCTGGGTGGAATGTCAACCCCAAAACCAACCAGAAAGGGTGCCGCTGGAGGAGCCAGAGCAGCGGGTGGAAAGTGCATCAACCCCTCCTCACAACAACCACCCCCAGCCAGCCCGGTGGAGGAGGATGTCCTCTTAGAACGGAGCAGCAGCTCCCCTACTCTTTTCCCCTCCGCTCAAGAGCCATCTGAGAAGGAAGATAGACATGCCGACACCCTCACCATATGATCCAGCACCAGATATGGACACCCTCACCATATGATCCAGCACCAGATATGGACACCCTCACCATATGATCCAGCACCAGATATGGACACCCTCACCATATGATCCAGCACCAGATATTGACACCTTCACCATATGATCCAGCACCAGATATGGACACCCTCACCATATGATCCAGCACCAGATATTGACACCTTCACCATATGATCCAGCACCAGATATGGACACCCTCACCATATGATCCAGCACCAGATATTGACACCTTCACCATATGATCCAGCACCAGATATGTATCAACATAACCCTCAGCCACAACCAGCTGCAGGCCACGCTGATTTGGCTGCCTGGCAACCAATCGTGTATATCCAGAGGACATGGAGACAATGAAATTAAAAATATTGTTGAGGATCTGCCTGACCCCAGCAAAGATGCGGTAAAGTTTGCAGCAGAAATAAGGGTTCTGGCAGAACAGTACCAGTCATCTGCAGCTGAGATAGCCCTTATCTGTAAGAAGAAACTGGTGCTTAGGTGGGCTGCTGTAGAAGGGGACATTGATTCCAACCAGCTCTGAGAATGGCCTACATCAGGACCAACTGGTGGCCGTGTTGGGAAGAATAGGAGCACTGTACCCCACCAAGACTGACTGGACGACCATCAGAGAATGCACCATGAAGGATGAGAGCCTGGAAGCGTATCGAAGGAGACTGGAAACCTGTTTCAGGCTGCACAGCGGCATCAGACCAAATGAACTGGCGTATGGAGATCTGTTGAAGGACACCCTGGTGAGGGGCCTGACACCAGACCTGGAGAAAGCGGTGAGAACCACCTGTATCAGTTGGGAAACTGAACGCCTGGCCACTGTGGTATAACATGGTCCTCTGTAGCTCAATTGGTAGAGCATGGCGCTTGTAACGCCAGGGTAGTGGGTTCGATCCCCGGGACCACACATACGTAAAAATGTATGCACACATGACTGTAAGTCGCTTTGTATAAAAGCATCTGCTAAATGGCATATTATATTATATATATTATAACATTGCAAACATGCTGAGCGACAACAATGTGCTCAGAAGGAAGAAAATAAAAAATAAGGAAAAGTGAAGACTCAGAAGTTGCAAGTTTCCCAGTTGACATTCTACCAGGGGCAGGTGCCTGCTGCAGTGGGAGGTGGTGCAAGTGGAGGAAAACCCAAACCTGGAAGTTGTTCACCTGTCACAAACCAGGCCATTTCCCTGCACAATGCAATCAAGAGGCAGGGGCGGACCAAGAGGCAGAGGAGCCCCAAGGGGGCCCTCAAGGCAGAGGCCAATCTGTGCAATGGCATTCTTCAAAGTAGAATTGTCAGACCAACCAGAGCAGTTGTTCTTAAAGAGCCACACCCTTCCTCGAACTGAGCCAACAGTGGAGGCTTGCGTCCACCATTGGTTGGTCTGACAATTCTACCTCATCTGTCCCTGTCTCTTCATCATGTCAATATTCTTCCTCCTGTTCTTGTCCTTGTACAGGGTTGTCTGTGCAGGTGGGTTCGTCTGTAATCAATAATATTTATTGTTGATACTGGGGCTGCAATGTCTGTGATTAACTGTAAGGCTATGAAGAAACCTCCCATGTCTAGTGAAACAGTCAAGACTGTTGGGGTCTCAGGCCTCCCTTTCAAGGAGCATGTAACCATGCCCCTGCCTGTCTCCTTTTGTGAGGAGAAATATCAGCATCAATTTCTCTACTCTGACCACTGCCCAGTCAACCTGATGGGAAGGGACCTCCTATGTAAGTTGGGTATTAATATAACCTGTGGGCCAACTGGCCTCACTGTGATACATGAGGAAGAGGAGGAGGAGGGGGAGCAAGTGATGCTGGTGTTTTGTGACTGGTATTATGCATGGGACGTTGATAATGAGGTGCCCAATATTGCTCGTGTTTTCTCAATGGCCAAAACCCATTGGGGCCACGAGGGCAGTTTCATGTCTGAAGCAGGCTTACATTGCACGTCCCGTTTCTCACCATTGACAAGAGACCTGAGATATGAGAACAAATGGCTGTTTGACAGTGTAGTGCCAGAATCAGTACAGTGTGAGGGTCTGTACTGTAGCAGCGACTTCTGTGTCTTAGGGGTTAATTTAACCCCAGGACAGAGGGAGCACACAGGGAGCACACAGGGAGCACACAGGGAGCACAGAGGGAGCACAGAGGGAGCAAACAGGGAGCACACAGGGAGCACAGAGGGAGCTCTTCATGTTTGAAGATAGACACCACATGTGTCCCTGGCAAAATCATACAGAGTTGAGTGGGCGGATACTGGGGTTTGGATGAAGGGTATAATGCTGTTGATTGGGAAATGCGTCCAGATGGGTCAACCTATGCACCCAGGTTGTTACCCGTTCAACTCGGACACACATTTTACATTTTAGTCATTTAGCAGACGCTCTTATCCAGAGCGACTTACAGTTAGTGAGTGCATACATAATCTATTTTATTTTTCATACCCCCTGTGGGAATCGAACCCACAACCCTGGCGTTGCAAACGCCATGCTCTACCAACTGAGCTACATCCCTGCCGGCCATTCCCTCCCCTACCCTGGACCAATTGTGCGCCGCCACATGGGTCTCCCGGTCGTGGCCGGCTACGACAGAGCCTGGATTCGAACCAGAATCTCTAGTGGCACAGCTAGCACTGCAATGCAGTGCCTTAGACCACTGCGCCACTCGGGAGCACACCAGTTGATAGGGGTGTGCATGGATTGGACCAACCCTCATTTGTCACCAACATCATGCTTTAGAGTGAGGATTCACCCCTCTTGAGAGGGGTCCCTAATTGCCTATGGGAAAGGGAGAAGTATGATTTTGGGAGGATGAAGGGAGCTGAGCCACTTGTGGATACTCCTAAAGATACCAGGTGCCCCTCCAGAGCACAGGATCCATTCAGTATAGAAGCTATTGCTGGTATTACTCCTGTACATGCTTCATTGTTAGAGCATGGAGCGTTAGTCCTGTGTCCAGAGTCACCTTGCAATACCCCTATCTTGCCAGTAAGAAAAGCCTCAGGTGATTGACGTTTTGTCCAGGATTTGAGTCATGTCAATGATGCTGTGTTTTCCCGTGCCCCTGTGGTTCCCAATCAGTTACATTACATTTTAGTCATTTAGCAGACGCTCTTATCCAGAGCAATTAGGGTTAAGTGCCTTGCTCAAGGGCACATTGACAGATTTTTCACCTAGTCGGCTCAGGGATTAGAACCAGCGACCTTTCGGTTACTGGCACAACGCTCTTAACCACTAAGCTACCTGCCGCCCCAATCCAACTACATTGTTATCTGTAGTTCCAGCCACAGCTAATTGGTTTACTGTTGTGATTTGGCAAATGCGTTTTTTAGCATTCCTGTCACACCAGTCACATTCCTCGGTAAGAGATTTACGTGGACTGTGGCCCCAATGGGGTACAATGAGTCCCCCGCAATTTTTTCAGCTGCATTAGCACAACATTTGGAGGGTTTCATTCCCCTGGAGGGAAGCACTCTAATACAGTACGTTGATGACTTGTTATTGTGCTCTGAAACTCGAGGCGTGTGAAACTGATACTCGAACTCTTTTGATCTTTCTGGCAGAGAACGGCCGCAAAGTATCAAAACATAAGTTGTAACTTGTCTCCCACTGTAAAGTATTTGGGTCATGATATCACCCCCAATGGCAGGCGGCTGGGTCCAGAGAGAGTGCAAGCTATTCTCTCTGTCTCACAGCCTGTTACCAAACAGCACGATGTCACTGACTGGTATGGCAGGGTACTGTAGGGCGTAGCTGCTCGACTATGCCGAGGTTGTCCAGCCTCTATCAGATCTCATCTATGGTCACAAGATGGCTACGAATGACAAGATGAAATGGACCCCTGAAAGACTGACTGCCCTGATGAAACTGAAACATGATCATGACTACTTCCCCATGTTTGGGTCTGCCTGACCATTCTAAGCCTTTCAATCTGTTTGTGTGTGAGAAGAATGGGTTTATGTCTTCTGTGTTGACTCAGGACCATGGGGGGAAACATAGACCACTGGGTTATTATTCTAAGCGATTGTATTTTTGTATTTATTACGGATCCCCATTAGCGGTTGCCAAGGCAGCAGCTACTCTTCCTGGGGTTTATTATGGATCCCCATTAGTTCCTGCCAAGGCAGCAGCTACTCTTCCTGGGGTTTATTATGGATCCCCATTAGCGGTTGCCAAGGCAGCAGCTACTCTTCCTGGGGTTTATTATGGATCCCCATTAGCGGTTGCCAAGGCAGCAGCTACTCTTCCTGGGGTTTATTATGGATCCCCATTAGTTCCTGCCAAGGCAGCAGCTACTCTTCCTGGGGTTTATTATGGATCCCCATTAGTTCCTGCCAAGGCAGCAGCTACTCTTCCTGGGGTTTATTACGGATCCCCATTAGCGGCTGCCAAGGCAGCAGCTACTCTTCCTGGGGTTTATTACGGATCCCCATTAGTTCCTGCCAAGGCAGCAGCTACTCTTCCTGGGGTTTATTACGGATCCCCATTAGTTCCTGCCAAGGCAGCAGCTACTCTTCCTGGGGTTTATTATGGATCCCCATTAGTTCCTGCCAAGGCAGCAGCTACTGTTCCTGGGGTTTATTATGGATCCACATTAGTTCCTGCCAAGGCAGCAGCTACTCTTCCTGGGGTTTATTATGGATCCCCATTAGCGGTTGCCAAGGCAGCAGCTACTCTTCCTGGGGTTTATTATGGATCCCCATTAGTGGTTGCCAAGGCAGCAGCTACTCTTCCTGGGGTTTATTACGGATCCCCATTAGTGGTTGCCAAGGCAGCAGCTACTCTTCCTGGGGTTTATTACAGATCCCCATTAGTTCCTGCCAAGGCAGCAGCTACTCTTCCTGGGGTTTATTATGGATCCCCATTAATTCCTGCCAAGGCAGCAGCTACTCTTCCTGGGGTTTATTATGGATCCCCATTAGTGGTTGCCAAGGCAGCAGCTACTCTTCCTGGGGTTTATTACGGATCCCCATTAGTTCCTGCCAAGGCAGCAGCTACTCTTCCTGGGGTTTATTACGGATCCCCATTAGCGGCTGCCAAGGCAGCAGCTACTCTTCCTGGGGTTTATTACGGATCCCCATTAGCGGCTGCCAAGGCAGCAGCTACTCTTCCTGGGGTTTATTACGGATCCCCATTAGTTCCTGCCAAGGCAGCAGCTACTCTTCCTGGGGTTTATTACGGATCCCCATTAGCGGCTGCCAAGGCAGCAGCTACTCTTCCTGGGGTCCAACCACAATTTACATACAATAAAACAATACATATAACAACAACTTATTACACACTACTCTACCGTAACATATTTATAATATACAAAATCAATAATACAGCAAAATAACAATATTCAAATGTGTGTGTGTGTGTAGAGTGCGTGTGTTAGCATGTGTAGCATGTGTTTGGATAGTGTGGCGAGAGGTTTGGTGTGTTGTTTGAGGGCGGCTGCTGAAGCTGTACTTGCATGTGCTGACATTGTTGCAATGTGTCAACTAACTGTGCATGTGCCACATGCTGTTCATGTTCTCATCTCACAGGCAAAGACTGCTCATCTGACTCCAGCGAGGTTGCTCCACTATCAGAATGTGCTTCTAACCATGTCTCATGTGACCCTGAAAAAGTGCACTGTGCTCAATCCAGCAGCATTGTTGCCAACCGAGGAGGACTGGGAGCCACATGACTGTACAGCTATGGTTGAGCTTGTGTCTAAACCAGGGTCAGATTTGACTGATGTTCCTTTGCAGAATGCTGATCTGGAAATATTTGTGGATGGCTCCGCCCAGAGATCTGAGAAAGGGGAACCACTTGTTGCTTATGCGGTTACCACTGCAGCAACCACACTGTGGAGTGCTACATTACCATCACACCTTTCTGCTCAAGCTACAGAGTTGTTTGCCGTCACCAGAGCTTGTATATTGGCTAAAGGCCAGTCAGTCACCATTAACACAGACAGTAGATATGCATTTGGTGTGGTACATGATTTTGGAACTCTGTGGAAACAACGTGGCTTCCTCACCTCCTCCGGCAAGACTATTGCTCACTCCAAACTTGTTGATAACCTGTTGAAAGCAATACTTCTTCCCTCTGAAATTGCTGTTTGTAAGTGTTTAGCACATACTAACTCTACTAAGGCCTCAGTCTGCGGGTTTAGTTGAACGTGCTAATCAGACCGTGAAAATTAAGATGGTTAAACTTATGGCAGAGACTGGTCTCCCCTGGGTCACTGCGATGCCTTTGGCGCTGATGTACATGAGGGGGCGGGCTCATAGAACCACTGGGTTGGCCCCTCATGAGATACTGACTGGTAGACCTATAAGGATGCTAAATACCCCTTTCCCACAGAACAAGCTGACAACATGGAAGTTACTGTACTGCCCTAAACAATGTTCTGAAGGCTTTGCCTCAGCCCCTGGTGGGAATCCAACATAAGCTTCAACCCGGTGACTGGGTATTGGTCAAGGACCAGAGGAGGAAGCATTGGACCCAGCAGAGGTGGACTGGCCCATTCCAGGTTTTGCTGATAACCTCCACCGCTGTTCGAGTGGCTGAGAGATCGACGTGGGTTCACGCCAGCCACTGCAGGAAGGTGCCATCTGATCCAGTTCCAGATGTACCAGAGGATGGGCCTCCGCCCGCCATGACCTAGTTGGCCGTGGGAGAATCAGGATGAAGTCAGAAGAATCCTGGTTGTTGCATTCTTAGCCAGCCTCTTCATCTCAATGACTGTTTGGACCCTGCAGAGAGGGGAACAGGCGAGAGGGGAGGAAGGCCCAAATGCCACCGTAGTCCCACGGCGGGACTTAAATAACAGCCGCTCCAGCTCCAGCCAACGGCAGGCTCAGGACTGGAGTCCAGTAAACATAGCCGCCCTGGGCCTCCCGAGTGGCGCAGTGGTCGAAGGCACTGCACCGCAGTGCTAGCTGTGCCACTAGAGATCCTGGTTCGATTCCAGGCTCTGTCGCAGCTGGCCGCGACCGGGAGACCCATGGGGCGGCGCACAATTGGCCCAGCGCCGTCCAGGGTAGGGGAGGGTTTGGCCGGCAGGGATGTCCTTGTCCCATCGCGCACTAGCGACCCCTGTGGCGGGCCGGGTGCAATGCACGCTGACTCAGTCGCCAGGTGTACGGTGTTTCCTCCGGCACATTGGTACGGCTGGCTTCCGGGTTGAGCAGGCACTGTGTCAAGAAGCAGTGTGGTTGGGTTGTGTTTCGGAGGACGAACGACTCTCGACCTTCGCCTCTCCCGTGTCCGTACGGGAGTTGTAGCGATGGGACAAGACTGTAACTACCAATTGGATACCACGAAATTGGGGAGAAAAAGGGGGTAAAATACAAAAAAAATAACTATAGCCGCCCTGAGACCAGAAGAAGCAGGAGGTCGATGCAGCCACTGGATGAGCATCACAGCCGGAAACACTTGGTTGTCACTGCTTAATTATACAGTCAAAACTGAGCTGATGGTAGAAAACACATCCTGTTGTGTATGTAGTCTTTTTCCACACTCAGCGATCTCACCATTCTTACAGTATTCGGTAGAGGCCAGCATTAATGACACTGTGTACACTGGAAGTGCTCTTATCAAATGAAACTTCATGGGGTCAACCTTCACAGGGTAATACTATGAAGGAAAAATGCATTAATGGTGATTTGTCATCAACAAGAAATATGAGAGATTTGATTGTAAACATTGGTGCACCAAAATTATTTTAGAACCTAGACACCGTGTACCAGAACCTATTCTAATCCAACCCCGGCGAACCCCATTCCGAACCTGCCATTGTCACAACCCAAGTAATATCTCCATACCAAGATCTAATGAATATTTTTTTTTTTTTTTTTTGGGTCATTTTAGCAGACGCTCTTATCCAGAGTGACTTACAGGAGCAATTAGGGTTAAGTGCCTTGCTCAAGGGCACATCGACAGATTTTTCACCTAGTCGGCTCGGGGATTAGAACCAGCGACCTTTCGGTTACTGGCACAACGCTCTTACCCACTAAGCTACCTGCCGCCAATCTTCCCAATAGGATGTAGCTGGATAAATGGAACAAGCACTTCTAATGGGCCCGGTAAACTGAATGTGGGGCACACAACTATTTGGACAGAAACAGACGATCGCTCTCCACATCAATATGGCTCAGCCACGTTTACTGATCATTATTGGATCTGTGGTGATAAGGCATACCTTTGTCATGACTCTCCCTGGGTGAGGATCAAAGGTCTCATATCAGCTTGGCAAATGGCCGACAACAACCAGACCCTCTTACCCACAGGGGGGGCTGTGCTGGTCTTGACACCTTAATACTGCCATAAATTAGAGATAGGAGAATCTATCTCTGGCCCTCTAGTATGGTGAAAGGAATGTCCTTTGTTTCAGAGACTTTTTCCGCCCAAAAACTTCAACATCCAACAATGAACATTGGGACAATATATTTCAACATCCAAACATTGGGAATGATGAGAAATGGAATATGGAAAATGAATGTCTATTTTGTGATGTCATTAAAAATGGTATAAAGGCATTATAACTAAAACATTGTAACTTGAAGAGCTTTTACACTGTGTATATCAGGTTTACATCCTTCCCGAGGAGCGCAGTGGTCTAAGGCACTGCATCGCAGTGGTCGCTGTGCCACTTGAGATCCTGGTTTGAGTCCAGGCTCTGTCGCAGCCGGCCGCGACCGGGAGACCCATGGGCGGCGCACAATTGGTCCAGCGTCGTCCAAGGTAGGGGAGGGTTTGGCCGGCAGGGATGGGGGCCAGTATGAAAAAAATAACATGTATGCATTCACTAACTGTAAGTCGCTCTGGATAAGAGCGTCTGCTAAATGACTAAAATGTAATGTAAAATGTAGAAAATATCAAGGAGGAAGACAATGTTTTCATGAAGATAGGAATGTCATTTTAGCTTTCTAACAAAATCATAGTGATAATAATACTTTTGCCTCGTAACTAGCCACGCCCGAGGGAGCTCAGAGAGCGTGTCAGTATGACGGAAACGCCCCTCTTTACCGGAGTGCATAAAAGACTGAGATAAGAATGATCAGATCAGACTAGACGGACCCCAAGCAGCAGCTTTTGTCCATATTGGTCCCGACCCTGAAAATCAACACGAGGTGAAGACGACAAAGTTGCCTCCACTAACAATCAACGTTACGGCTGAGTAGCTGTTCTAAGTACTGTATCTAAGAAGGTGAATTTAAGTGGGACCATCCTGTTACTCTCTTCAAACCATCGTCTACTACACTGCTCTCATCACCCCACATGGGGATCATCGACACGGCTGATTAGCCATCCTCAGAAGACCACTTCCAGAACGAGTGAAAGTAAACAGACAACTAAGGTGTGTTGGGTCATTGCCCTTTTGAAAAACAAAATGATAGTCCCACTAAGCGCAAACCAGATGGAATGGCGTATCGCTGGCTCTCATATTTATATACTGACGTTCCTTGGAATACATACTTAAAGACCACAGTAGTGACTAAAGACACAATGAGATCATATGAATCACACACAGGTACTGAAGGCAGTGACAGATGGATGTGTATGCTACAGTACCAGAGGCTGCTGTGTGTAGAAGAGTCCCACACAGACAGTCTAGTTGAGTCACCTTCATTCCTGAAGAAGACAATTACATTCATCATAAAGACAATGACTAACATAACTTGAAACCAGGAAAGCAATACCGTAGCATCACTTCCACAATAACAATGGGATAACATAGTAGAACACATTTCAAAAGCAAACTAGCCGATACATTTACCTGGTTCAATCAGTGCTACTGAGGCATTGCAGCCTTGTCTGATAAATGTACTAGTGTTCTGTGATTAAACTATTGTGACGTGATCAAACTACGTTATTTTTCATTCTATTCCTTGGAACAATAACCTGTTCAACTGCATAGCTGCACACAACTGTTTCACAGTGAGCTCAGAATCAGATAACGTGGCTGTGAACTCTGGGGGGTGAGATTTGGCTTTGGATTCCTAGCCTGGCTGATGTCCAGATCATGTGACACAGCGAGAGAAGCTGTGCCCCACTGGTCTGGGAACCCTGTCGTAATAATTCAATATTCTAGTTGTCTCAGAGAGTGGAAGCATTGATTAGTTCTCTCAAAAAGTTTTTTCCCCCTTCTGGGGTTGAGACCTCTTGCTCTTTGGATGGGTGTTGGGTGAAGTTGCCCCTAGACACTGTGAACCCAACCTCGTCTCAGAGTAAAACATATTATAGTTTACTCAAATCCATGCCACTCCATTTATATAGTATGATGTATTACTTTATGTTAGGTTACATTACTGGACTAGATGTAACATAGTAAAAGAAAATCCAGGACACTGAAATTAGTATAAGTAACGTTTGAGATGGTTCCATAAGACAGATGGTTACTTAAGGCAAAAATGAAAGGAGGGTGGTTGGTTGAGGTGGACGTATAGTTATTTTTTGCTAATGGACTATTGAATAGACTACTGAACATCTGTCTCCCTCTATGTTTTGAAGTTGTAATTGTTTTGATCCCACAAGAACAGTTACAGGCCGGAATGTTGGAGACACATTTCCTGACTTTCAGTCTCATTATAAATGTTTCTGTTTTGCCTAATTAGAATCAGGAAATATTGATTTATTGATTATAAGTATGAATATTGCATTATGAATTATAGAGTATGGTTTTGGGGGTTTCTATTATTTTATTCATGGGTATTTGAAAGCAATATGGAGCTTCAGTGTCCATGGGAGGCCCCGGTGCACAACTGAGCAAGAGGACAAATACATTAGAGTGTCTAATTTGAGAAACAGACGCCTCACAGGTCCTCAACTGGCAGCTTCATTAAATAGTACCCGTAAAACACCAGTCTCAACTTCAACAGTGAAGAGGCGACTCCGGGATGCTGACCTTCAGAGTTGCAAAGAAAAAGCCATATCTGAGACTGGCCAATAAAAATAAAAGATTAAGATGGGCAAAAGAACACAGTCATTGGACTTTTTCTTTGCAACTCTGCATAGAAGGTCAGCATCCCGGAGTCGCCTCTTCACTGTTGACGTTGAGACTGGTGTTTTGCGGGTACTATTTAATGAAGCTGACAGTTGAGGACCTGTGAGGCGATTGTACCATTTTTCTTTTTAACAGTATATAATATTACTATAGGGTGGATGCCTACAAATACACTGTAGTATACAGTGCCTTGCAAAAGTATTCATCCCCCATGGCGTTTTTCCTATTTTGTTGCATTACAACCTGTAATTTAAATTGATTTTTATTTGGATTTCATGTAATGAAACAAAAATGACTTGTTTAACAAAATTCGAAAAAATAAATACCGGAAAAGTGGTGCGTGCATATGTATTCACCCCCTTTGCTATGAAGCCCCTAAATAAGATTGTGTGCAAACATTTACCTTCAGAAGTCACATAATTAGTTAAATAAAGTCCACCTGTGTGCAATTTAAGTGTCACGTGATCTGTCACATGATCTCAGTATATATACACCTGTTCTGAAAGGCCCCAGAGTCTGCAACACCACTAAGCAAGGAGCACCACCAAGCAAGCGGCACCATGAAGACCAAGGAGCTCTCCAAACCAGTCAGGGACAAAGTTGTGGAGATGTACAGATCAGGGTTGGGTTATAAAAGAATATCCGACACTTTGAACATCCCACGGAGCACCATTAAATCCATTATTAAAAAATTGAAAGAATATGGCACCACAACAAACCTGCTAAGATATTATTATTATCTTATTATTAATTATATTCATATTATTAGACATCTTATTATTAAGCACCAGTGAACAATAGGTCACATTCATTTCATATATTTAGAATGTGCAAAGGCATCCTTGAAAATGTATACAGGATGTCACAAACCCAAAAATAAAACACACAAAACAGAAAATTAGAAATAAAATAAATAATATTGCTCTTTACCTGTGAGCCTTAAAGGGGCAATCTGGGATTCAAACAACTAAACGGCCGCCCACCACTTTCTTCTGTAAACAGCTGAGGGATGGAGCTGGAGAAATTAAACCACTCAAACTCAAAGATGGAGCAAGGATGGATACAAGGACTGACCATCCACAAGATCAAAATGATAGTTTTAACCATGTTTTGAAGCTATACAGCGTTACTTACCAATTACATTGTTTATAAGCAATGTAGTGAAACAAGCTGATCATTTGGGTTCTGATGGGGTAAGACATTTGAACTAAGCTCATGAGGGATTTATACGTTCAATTCTTCAACAATCAATGGCTATATATCATTAATTTAAGGTAAAAAAATGGATGTACAGTGGGGAAGAAAAGTATTTAGTCAGCCACCAATTGTGCAAGTTCTCCCACTTAAAAAGATGAGAGAGGCCTGTAATTTTCATCATAGGTACACGTCAACTATGACAGACAAAATGAGGAAAAAAAATCCAGAAAATCACATTGTAGGATTTTTTATGAATTTATTTGCAAATTATGGTGGAAAATAAGTATTTGGTCAATAACAAAAGTTTCTCAATACTTTGTTATATACCCTTTGTTGGCAATGACACAGGTCAAACGTTTTCTGTAAGTCTTCACAAGGTTTTCACACACTGTTGCTGGTATTTTGGCCCATTCCTCCATGCAGATCTCCTCTAGAGCAGTGATGTTTTGGGGCTGTGGCTGGGCAACACGGACTTTCAACTCCCTCCAAAGATTTTCTAAGGGGTTGAGATCTGGAGACTGGCTAGGCCACTCCAGGACCTTGAAATGCTTCTTACGAAGCCACTCCTTCGTTGCCCTGGCGGTGTGTTTGGGATCATTGTCATGCTGAAAGACCCAGCCACGTTTCATCTTCAATGCCCTTGCTGATGGAAGGAGGTTTTCACTCAAAATCTCACGATACATGGCCCCATTCATTCTTTCCTTTACACGGATCAGTCGTCCTTGTCCCTTTGCAGAAAAACAAATCAAATCAAATTTTATTGGTCACATGCGCCGAATACAACAGGTGCAGACATTACAGTGAAATGCTTACTTACAGCCCTTAACCAACAGTGCATTTATTTTAAACAAAAAAAGTAAGAATAAAACAAGAACAAAAAAAGTGTTGAGAAAAAAAGAGCAGAAGTAAAATAAAGTGACAGTAGGGAGGCTATATATACAGGGGGGTACCGTTGCAGAGTCGATGTGCGGGGGCACCGGCTAGTTGAGGTAGTTGAGGTAATATGTACATGTGGGTAGAGTTAAAGTGACTATGCATAAATACTTAACAGAGTAGCAGCAGCGTAAAAAGGATGGGGTGGGGGGGCAGTGCAAATAGTCCGGGTAGCCATGATTAGCTGTTCAGGAGTCTTATGGCTTGGGGGTAGAAGCTGTTGAGAAGTCTTTTGGACCTAGACTTGGCACTCCGGTACCGCTTGCCGTGCGGTAGCAGAGAGAACAGTCTATGACTAGGGTGGCTGGAGTCTTTGACAATTTTGAGGGCCTTCCTCTGACACCGCCTGGTATAGAGGTCCTGGATGGCAGGGAGCTTTGCCCCAGTGATGTACTGGGCCGTACGCACTACCCTCTGTAGTGCCTTGCGGTCAGAGGCCAAGCAGTTGCCATACCAGGCGGTGATGCAACCAGTCAGGATGCTCTCGATGGTGCAGCTGTAGAATTTTTTGAGGATCTGAGGACCCATGCCAAATCTTTTTAGTCTCCTGAGGGGGAATAGGCTTTGTCGTGCCCTCTTCACGACTGTCTTGGTGTGTTTGGACCATGATAGTTCGTTGGTGATGTGGACACCAAGGAACTTGAAGCTCTCAACCTGTTCCACTACAGCCCCGTCGATGAGAATGGGGGCGTGCTCAGTCCTCTTTTTTTTCCTGTAGTCCACAATCATCTCCTTTGTCTTGGTCACGTTGAGGGAGAGGTTGTTGTCCTGGCACCACACGGCCAGATCTCTGACCTCCTCCCTATAGGCTGTCTCAACGTTGTCGGTGATCAGGCCTACCACTGTTGTGTCGTCGGCAAACTTAATGATGGTGTTGGAGTCGTGCCTGGCCATGCAGTCATGGGTGAACAGAGAGTACAGGAGGGGACTGAGCACGCACCCCTGAGGGGCCCCCGTGTTGAGGATCAGTGTGGCAGATGTGTTGTTACCTACCCTTACCACCTGGGGGCGGCCCGTCAGGAAGTCCAGGATCCAGTTGCAGAGGGAGGTGTTTAGTCCCAGGATCCTTAGCTTAGTGATGAGCTTAGAGGGCACTATGGTGTTGAATGCTGAGCTGTAGTCAATGAATAGCATTCTCACGTAGGTGTTCCTCTTGTCCAGGTGGGAAAGGGCAGTGTGGAGTGCGATAGAGATTGCATCATCTGTGGATCTGTTGGGGCGGTATGCAAATTGGAGTGGGTCTATGGTTTCTGGGATTATGCTGTTGATGTGAGCCATGACCAGTCTTTCAAAGCACTTCATGGCTACAGACGTCAGTGCTACGGGTCGGTAGTCATTTAGGCAGGTTATCTTAGAGTTCTTGGGCACGGGGACTATGGTGGTCTGCTTGAAACATGTTGGTATTACAGACTCAGTCAGGGACATGTTGAAAATGTCAGTGAAGACACTTGCCAGTTGGTCAGCACATGCTCGGAGTACACGTCCTGGTAATCCGTCTGGCCCTGCGGCCTTGTGAATGTTGACCTGCTTAAAAGTCTTACTCACATCGGCTACGGAGAGCGTGATCACATAGTCGTCCGGAACAGCTGGTGCTCTCATGCATGCTTCAGTGTTGCTTGCCTCGAAGCGAGCATAGAAGTGGTTTAGCTCGTCTGGTAGGCTTGTGTCACTGGGCAGCTCGCGGCTGTGCTTCCCTTTGTAGTCTGTAATAGTTTTCAAGCCCTGCCACATCCGACGAGCGTCAGAGCCAGTGTAGTATGATTCAATCTTAGACCTGTATTGACTCTTTGCCTGTTTGATGGTTCGTCGGAGGTCATAGCGGGATTTCTTCTAAGCGTCCGGGTTAGAGTCCCGTTCCTTGAAAGCGGCAGCTCTACCCTTTAGCTCAGTGCGGATGTTTCCTGTAATCCATGGCTTCTGGTTGGGGTATGTACGTACGGTCACTGTGGGGACGACATCATCGATGCACTTATTGATGAAGCCAGTGACTGATGTGGTGTACTCCTCAATGCTGTCTGAAGAATCCCGGAACATGTTCCAGTCTGTGCTAGCAAAACAGTCCTGTAGCTTAGCATCTGCGTCATCTGACCACTTTTTTATTAACCGAATCACTGGTGCTTCCTGCTTCAGTTTTTGCTTATAAGCAGGAATCAGGAGGATAGAGTTATGGTCAGATTTGCCAAATGGAGGGCGAGGGAGAGCTTTGTATGCGTCTCTGTGTGTGGAGTAAAGGTGGTCTAGAGTTTTTTTCCCTCTGGTTGCACATTTAACATGCTGGTAGAAATTAGGTAGAACGGATTTAAGTTTCCCTGCATTAAAGTCCCCGGCTACTAGGAGCGCTGCATCTGGATGAGCGTTTTCCTGTTGATTAATGGCCTTGTACAACTCATTCAGTGCAATCTTAATGCCAGCATTGGTTTGTGGTGGTAAATAGACAGCTATGAAAAATATAGATGAAAACTCTCTTGGTAAATAGTGTGGTCTACAGCTTATCATAAGATACTCTACCTCAGGCGAGCAAAACCTCGAGACTTCCTTAGTATTTGATTTTGTGCACCAGCTGTTGTTTACAAATATACAGAGACCGCCACCCCTTGTCTTACCAGAGTCAGACGTTCTGTCCTGCCGATGTAGCGTATAGCCTGCTAGCTGAATGTTATCATTGTTGTCGTTCAGCCACGACTCCGTGAAACATAAGATATTACAGTTTTTAATGTCCCGTTGGTAGGATAACCGTAATCTTAAATCGTCAATTTTATTCTCAAAAGATTGAACGTTGGCTAATAGGATTGATGGGAGAGGCAGTTTACTCGCTCGCCGTCGGATCCTTACAAGGCACCCGGATCTGCGTCCGCGATATCTCCGTCTCTTCCTCACGCGAATGACGGGGATCTGGGCCTTGTCGGGTGTCTGTAGGATATCCTTCGCGAACGCCTCTTTGAAGAAACAGCCCCAAAGCATGATGTTTCCACCCCCATGCTTCACAGTAGGTATGGTGTTCTTTGGATGCAACTCAGCATTCTTTGTCCTCCAAACACGATGAGTTGAGTTTTTACCAAAAAGTTCTATTTTGGTTTCATCTGACCATATGACATTCTCCCAATCCTCTTCTGGATCATCCAAATGCACTCTAGCAAACTTCAGACGGGCCTGGACATGTACTGGCTTAAGCAGGGGGACACGTCTGGCACTGCAGGATTTGAGTCCCTGGCGGCGTAGTGTGTTACTGATGGTAGGCTTTGTTACTTTGGTCCCAGCTCTCTGCAGGTCATTCACTAGGTCCCCCCGTGTGGTTCTGGGATTTTTGCTCACCGTTCTTGTGATCATTTTGACCCCACGGGGTGAGATCTTGCGTGGAGCCCCAGATCGAGGGAGATTATCAGTGGTCTTGTATGTCTTCCATTTCCTAATAATTGCTCCCACAGTTGATTTCTTCAAACCAAGCTGCTTACCTATTGCAGATTCAGTCTTCCCAGCCTGATGCAGGTCTACAATTTTGTTTCTGGTGTCCTTTGACAGCTCTTTGGTCTTGGCCATAGTGGAGTTTGGAGTGTGACTGTTTGAGGTTGTGGACAGGTGTCTTTTATACTGATAACAAGTTCAAACAGGTGCCATTAATACAGGTAACGAGTGGAGGACAGAGGAGCCTCTTAAAGAAGAAGTTACAGGTCTGTGAGAGCCAGAAATCTTGCTTGTTTGTAGGTGACCAAATACTTATTTTCCACCATAATTTGCAAATAAATTCATTAAAAATCCTACAATGTTATTTTCTGGAGAAAATTTTTCTCAATTTGTCTGTCATAGTTGACGTGTACCTATGATGAAAGTTACAGGCCTCTCTCATCTTTTTAAGCGGGAGAACTTGCACAATTGGTGGCTGACTAAATACTTTTTTTCCCCACTGTACCAATCCTGGATTGCCCCCGTAATGGCAGATCATCTGAACACACAGGACTGGGTTTCCCCTAGACACTAATCAGAAATAGTAGGGTTTGAAGGCCCCATTTCTCCCTCCAATGCCATTCATTAAGACTTGTGGTATATATTATTTAACAGTAGTTAACCCCATGATGATATGCTTTGTACCAAATGGCACCCCATCCCCTATCTAGTGCACTACTTTTCACCAGGGCCCAGCATCTGCATTGCTTGCTGTTTGGGGTTTTAGGCTGGGTTTCTGTCTAGCACTTTGTGACATCTGCTGATGTAAAAAAGGGCTTTATAAATACATTTGATTGATTGATTGATTGGTCAATAGTAGAACACTACACAGAGCATTGGGAAAGTATTCAGACCCCTTGACTTTTTCCACATTTTGTTAACATTACAGCTTTATTCTAAAATGGTTTTATTAAAACAAATTCTTCATCAATCTACACACCCCATAATGACAAAGTGAAAACAGGTTTTTAGAAATGTTGGCAAATGTATGACAAATAAAACACAAAAATACCTTATTTATATAAGAATTCAGACCCTTTGCTATGAGACTCGAAATGTAGCTCAGTTGCATCCTGTTTCCATTGATCATCATTGAGATGTTTCTACAACTTGGAGTCCACCTGTGGTAAATTCAATTGATTGGACATGATTTGGAAAGGCACACACCTGTCTATATAAGGTCCCACAGTTGACAGTGCATGTCAGAGCAAAACCAAGCCATGAGGTCGAATGAATTGTTCGTAGAGCTCCGAGACAGGATTGTGTCGAGGCACAGACCTGGGGAAGGGTACCAAAACATGTCTGCAGCATTGAAGGTCCCCAAGAACACAGTGGCCTCCATCATTCTTCAATGGAAGAAGTTTGGAATCACCAAGACTCTTCCTAGAGCTGACTGCCCTGCCAAACTGAGCAATCGGAGGAGAAGGGCCTTGGTCAGGGAGGTGACCAAGAACCCAATGGTCACTCCTACAGAGCTCCAGAGTTCCTCTGTGGAGATGGGAAAACCTTCCAGAAGGACAACCATCTCTGCAGCACTCCATCAATCAGGCTTTTATGGTAGAGTGGCCAGACGGAAGCCACTCCTCTGTAAAAGCCACGACAGCCCGCTTGGAGTTTTCCAAAAGGCACCAAAGGACTCTCAGACCATGAGGAACAAGATTCTCTGGTCTGATGAAACCAAGATTGCACTCTGGCCTGAATGCCAAGCGATACGTCTGGAGGAAACCTGGCACCATCCCTATGGTGAAGCATGGTGGTGGCAGCATCATGCTGTGGGGATGTTTTTCAGTGGCAAGGACTGGGAGCCTAGTCAGGATCGAGGGAAAGATGAACGGAGCAAAGTACAGAGAGATCCTTGATGAAAACCTGCTCCAGAGCGCTCGGGACCTCAGACTGGGGCGAAGGTTCACCTTCCAACAGGACAACGACCTTAAGTACACAGCCAAGACAACGCAGGAGTGGCTTCGGGACAAGTCTCTGAATGTCCTTGAGTGGCCCAGCCAGAGCCTGGACTTGAACCAGATCGAACATCTCTGGAGAGACCTGAAAATAGCTGTGCAGCGACGTTCCCCATCCAACCTGACAGAGCTTGAGAGGATCTGCAGAGAAGAATGGGAGAAACTCCCCAAATACAGGTGTGCCAAGCTTGTAGCGTCATACCCAAGAAGACTTGAGGCTGTAATCATTGCCAAAGGTGCTTCAACAAAGTACTGAGTAAAGGGTCTGAATACTTATGTAAATGTGATATTTCAGTTTATTTGTAATACATTTGCAAACATTTCTAAAAACCTATTTTTGCTTTGTCATTACGGGGTATTGTGTGTAGATTGATGAGGGAAAAAAATTATTTAATCAAGTTTAGAGTAAAGATGTAACTTAACAAAATGTGGAAAAGGTCAAGGGGTCTGAATACTTTCTGAATGCACTGTATAGACAATATGGTGCCTTTTAAGACGAAGTCACACTCTGGATGAACAACACAAACATATATCATATAAATATTGTTATAATAGACCAATATGTTATGTAAATAATATACAATACATTCATTGGATTTATGAGGAATTTCCATGAACCAAAAATAACTAAACACACATTAAGAATAAATACATTAAGATAAAATCGCCATCTTGAAAAGAAAAACAGGAAATGGATCTAAGACCACTGGAAGAACGAGGCAGATGACTGGACTTCGCAGGTCAGTGTGGTTCAGTCTTAGACCTCAACCAGTGTGTCACAACATAAATACATGAATACATTCAGAACAAAAGACTAACATGCTGTGCCAAACTATTTCACCATATTCCTGATTATCAACATATTGACTTTTCATACATTAAATGTTCAATCTAGCGCTGAAGCGGAGCAGTCTTTTGTGTGTGTGTTTGTCTGTGTCCATCCATGTGTGCATCACTCTAGCACTGTGCCAGAGCCAGCAGTGAGAGTGATAGGGAACATTAGGACCTTAGCCTTCATGAAGGACAGGTCAGCCAGCCCACAGATCACCCTGGCTGCCTCCTCACTCAGCTGTTCCTCTTCATCCTTATGGGGTTTCCTGACACACACACACACACACACACACACACACAGGTAACACACACACACACAGGTAACACACACACACACACACACACAGGTAACACACACACACACACACACACACAGGTAACACACACACACAGGTAACACACACACACAGGTAACACACACACACACACACAGGTAACACACACACAGGTAACACACACACACACACACAGGTAACACACACACACACACAGGTAACACACACAACACACACAGGTAACACACACAACACATTAAAGATGGGACACACAGAGGCGACATTTGATTGCAGGTGAGTTTCCCCCCTTTCCATGCAAAACTCTTTCAGACCTGGCAAAGCACAATATAAATCCAATCAATTATGCTTGATTATCAATTATTGATCTCTAAGGGTGTGTGTGTGTGTGTGTGTGAGTGTCAGTCTGACCTGGTGGAGGTAGTGGTGATCTCCATGGTAGACATGAGGTGGTTCAGGGTGTCTGCTAGACGTCTGCTGGGGTCACTGGCTAGCTCTGGATCCACCCCTTCACACACACACACGATACGTAGACACACACAATACGTATGTACACACACATTGTACCTACACTGTAGTAACCATGTAATTACTGCCCACCAATGTAACTTCCATGTTCATAGATACCAATGTACACTTGTTTAGTGTGTGTGCATGTGTGTATATGTGTGATGTGTGTGTGAGTGCGTGTGCGCAAGTGTGTGTATATCAATGTTCATTTCGTCAACAAAAACTGACTAAAATATTCATCAAACACCTATTTTTCAGTGCCAATTATGTATGTTTTTGCATGCGTGAGTGGCCCACAGATATCAAGATCCAGCCCTGAGGGACCTCTGCTCTCTACAGGGACAAGAGGGAGGGAGGTGGAGTGGGAAACATAGGAGTAGGGTGAAGATGCCCCTAGTTGCATTTTCCCCACTAATGGTTAAGGTTGGGGCGGGGAAGCTGATCCTAGACCTGTACTTAGGGGAAACTTCACCCCAGACTGTTACATCCTGTACACCGGTGTTTCTCAATCCCTCATCGGTCTACGAGCTTCTGGCAGTTAGTTAGCGGATGCTAATACAAGCAGCGCTCACATTATGGACTTTGTTTAGAGTTCAAAACAAAAAAGACGACCATAACACGTCCGTCTCTGGTCCAAATCAAGGTTGAGAAACGGAGGTGTACAAACAACTAGCAAGTGGTGAAGAAACCATCATGCAATTGGTTCTTCAGCACAGTGGGTGGCAGTATAGCTCTAGAGCATGAGTCTACAGAACAGAGGAAAGCAGCATAGAGTTGGATAGAGGGCTCTTCCTTACATCTTTGCCATAATTGCTTCTGTGACAGCATGGGCAGCGCTCTCTCAATTTTACTTAAATTAGTTAATTGACAGCCTGTAAACAAACTGAAAGGGTTTGCATACTGCCTCCTGGAGGTGTGTTGTCTGAACAGGCATTAAGGTCAAGGTGGGTGATTTACTGCCACATCCAGGTATGGAATGTTTGCTCAGGAGTAGAATTCATTGGCAGATCCTTCCTGCTGACCTGGACGGAATTCTGTGATCCTTATTTATCCTATAGATATTCACACCCAGTTGACTGCTTCATAATGGTGAAAGACCTCAAATGGCACTGCCCATGTTAAACCAGGATGTGGCACATCAATCCATGTCTATGGAGGAAAGTAGTCAGTGCAGTGATAGAAAAGCCAGAGAAAACCAAGAGGCAGGACAGCTCAGATAGGTGTAATATATTAGAAAGAGGTTTATTCACGTATTTACAACAGTGTTTATTGCAACCACACTCAAAGAACCTTAAAGCATCTCATTGGTTGGGGGAATTTAAAAATAAATATAAAAACATATACAAGCTAAATCAAAATGTATTTTTTTTGTAGATAGTGTTTATACAGTGCATTCGGAAAGTATTCAGAGCCCTTGACTTTTTCCACATTTTGTTACAGCCTTATTCTAAAATGGATTAAATGAGAGAAAAAAATCCTCATCAATTTACACAAAATACCCCATAATGACAACGTGAAAACAGGTTTTTAGAAATGTTAGCTAATTTATTACAAATAAAAAACAGAAATACCTTATTTACATAAGTATTCAGACCCTTTGCTACGAGACTCAAAATTGAGCTCAGGTGCATCCTGTTTCCATTGATCATTTACATTTTAGTCATTTAGCAGACGCTCTTATCCAGAGCGACTTACAGTTAGTGAATACATTTTTTTTTTTTTTATACTGGCCCCCCGTGGGAATCGAACCCACAACCCTGGCGTTGCAAACGCCATGCTCTATCAACTGAGCTACATCCCTGCCGGCCATTCCCTCCCCTACCCTGGACAACGCTGGGCCAATTGTGCGCCGCCCATGAGTCTCCCGGTCGCGGCCAGCTGCGACAGAGCCTGGATTCGAACCAGGATCTCTAGTGGCACAGTTAGCACTGCGATGCAGTGCCTTAGACCACTGCGCCACTCAACTTGATTGGAGTCCACCTGTGGTAAATTCATTTGATTGGACATTATTTGGAAAGGCACACACCTGTCTATATAAGGTCCCACAGTTGACAGTGCATGTCAGAGCAAAAACCAAGCCATGAGGTCGAAGGAATTGTCCGTAGAGCTCCGAGACAGGATTGAGACAGGATTGTGTCGAGGCACAGATCTGGGGAAGGGTACCAAAAAATGTCTGCAACATTGAAGGTCCCCAAGAACACAGTGGCCTCCATCCTTCTTCAATGGAAGAAGTTTGGAACCACCAAGACTCTTCCTAGAGCTGGCCGCCCTGCCAAACTGAGCAATCGGGGGAGAAGGGCCTTGGTCAGGGAGGTGACCAAGAACCCGATGGTCACTCTGACAGAGCTCTAGAGTTCCTCTGTGGAGATGGGAGAACCTTCCAGAAGGACAACCATCTCTGCAGCACTCCACCAATCAGGCCTTCATGGTAGAGTGGCCAGATGGAAGCTACTCCTCAGTTAAAGCCACGACAGCCTGCTTAGAGTTTGCTAAAAGGCACCTAAAGACTCTCAGACCATGAGAAACAAGATTATCTGGTCTGATGAAACCAAGATTGAACTCTTTGGCCTGAATGCCAAGCGTCACGTCTGAAGGAAACCTGGCACCATCCCTACGGTGAAGCATGGTGGTGGCAGCATCATGCTGTGGGGATGTTTTTCAGCAGCTGGGACTGGGAGACTAGTCAGGATCGGGGGAAAGATGAACGGAGCAAAGTAGAGAGATAGTTGATGAAAACCTACTCCAGAGCGCTCAGGACCTCAGACTGGGGTGAAGGTTCACCTTCCAACAGGACAACGACCCTAAGCACACAGCCAAGACAACGCTCCCCATCCAACCTGACAGCGCTTGAGGATCTGGAACAATGGGAGCAACTCCCCAAATACAGATGTGCCAAGCTTGTAGCGTCATGCACAAGAAGACTCGAGGCTGTAATCACTGCCAAAGGTGCTTCAACAAAGTACTGAGTAAAGGATCTGAATACTTATGTAAATGTGATATTTCCATTTGCAATTCTTTATCAATTTGCTAAAATTTCTAAAAACCTGTTTTTTGCTTTGTCATTATGGGGTATTTTGTGTAAATTGATGAGGGGAAAAAAACAATTGAATCAATTTTAGAACAAGTCTGTAACGTAACAAAATGTGGAAAAAGTCAAGGGGTGTGAATACTTTCCGAATGCACTGTATATCACAGTGATTGTAAAGATCAGTTTCAATTTACTGAATATATACGTCCTCTTTATTTTATAAAGAAAATGAAAAGTAAAGATACAGAAGAATATAAGAGAACACAGAATAGCAGCTTAAACAGAAAACAGTAAGAGGATCCTGGCTTTCTCTAACCTGGGTACTAGTAAGAGGATCCTGGCTTTCTCTAGCCTGGGTACTAGTAAGAGGATCCTGGCTTTCTCTAACCTGGGTACTAGTAAGAGGATCCTGGCTTTCTCTAACCTGGGTACTAGTAAGATGATCCTGGCTTTCTCTAACCTGGGTACTAGTAAGAGGATCCTGGCTTTCTCTAACCTGGGTACTAGTAAGACGATCCTGGCTTTCTCTAGCCTGGGAACTAGCAAGACGATCCTGGCTTTCTCTAGCCTGGGTACTAGTAAGACGATCCTGGCTTTCTCTAGCCTGGGGTACCAGTCTGTTTGTGCTGATATTCCACTCCATGTCATGTCAAACATCATTTTTGACATATGACAAAGTACAAGGAGTGGAATGTTAGTATAAAACAGGTCTGGATTTGAGGCTTTTTCGCAAGAGCTTATTTCTACTACGACCTCCTCACTGGGTCAAAATGCACGTACTGGGGGGATACACTTTAGGCTATGGCAACACATTCATCTATATGGCTTGACTTGTCTTTGCCTGATTCCCCCCACTAATACTGAAAGAACTGTCGCCCAGAGCAATAAGAAACAGTGTTTGGATCAATGACGATAGGTAACAACAAGTGAGAAACCTCATCAGCATCACTCTATACAGGGCAGATGAGGTAGCCGGTAAGTTAGACGTATAGAGAGCGCGCCTTGGGATTCCACAGTATAAGATACCATTGAAGGTAAAGGGAAAGAGTTGTACCATCTAGAGGGAGACATCAATGTGAAGAGAGGAGCAGAGGAGAGTGGGAGAGAGGGAGAGAGTGAGAGGAGGGAGAGAGGGGGAGAGAGGGAGAGGAGGGAGAGAGAGGGGGAGAGAGGAAGAGGAGGGCGAGAGAGGGTGAGAGGAGGGAGAGAGTGAGAGGAGGGAGAGAGTGAGAGGAGGGAGTGATAGAGACTATGTTCCAAAGTCCACACTTACATACCACTTACGTAGAATGCATGCCCAACACATTGCTTTATTATAAGTGGTATGCTAGTGTGGACAACGGAACCAGAGAGAAACAGGTGTCAGGGCCTGTATTCACAAAGAGAGAGAGAAACAGGTGTCAGGGCCCGTATTCACAAAGAGAGAGAGAAACAGGAGTCAGGGCCCGTATTCACAAAGAGAGAGAGAAACAGGAGTCAGGGCCCGTATTCACAAAGAGAGAGAGAAACAGGAGTCAGGGTCTGTATTCACAAAGAGAGAGAGAAACAGGTGTCAGGGCCCATATTCACAAAGAGAGAGAGAAACAGGAGTCAGGGCCCGTATTCACAAAGAGAGAGAGAAACAGGAGTCAGGGCCCGTATTCACAAAGAGAGAGAGAAACAGGAGTCAGGGCCCGTATTCACAAAGTGTCTCAGAGTAGTAGCAGGGCGAGTGGAGAGGAAGGTAGAAGCTGAGACGGAGGAGGAGAGGAAGGTAGAAGCTGAGACGGAGGAGGAGAGGAAGGTAGAAGCTGAGACGGAGGAGGAGAGGAAGGTAGAAGCTGAGACGGAGGAGGAGAGAAAGGTAGAAGCTGAGACGGAGGAGGAGAGAAAGGTAGAAGCTGAGACGGAGGAGGAGAGAAAGGTAGAAGCTGAGACGGAGGAGGAGAGAAAGGTAGAAGCTGAGACGGAGGAGGAGAGAAAGGTAGAAGCTGAGACGGAGGAGGAGAGAAAGGTAGAAGCTGAGACGGAGGAGGAGAGAAAGGTAGAAGCTGAGACGGAGGAGGAGAGAAAGGTAGAAGCTGAGACGGAGGAGGAGAGAAAGGTAGAAGCTGAGACGGAGGAGGAGAGGAAGGTAGAAGCTGAGACGGAGGAGGAGAGGAAGGTAGAAGCTGAGACGGAGGAGGAGAGAAAGGTAGAAGCTGAGACGGAGGAGTAGTGTGTGTAAAGCAGCGTAGAGTGGACAGCAGCCTCATCTCTGGCCCTGGAGGTAGGGGGCTCAGCGGGGGGACGTACCATCCAGAGGGTTGATGCCAAGGCCACTGCTGCTCCAGTCAAACTGGGACCAAGGCTGGGGGGCCCCCTGCTGGCGGAAGGAACACACTGCAGTGAGGCTCAGCGTTGTGCCCTCTATTCAACACAGTCTCTTGAAGGCCCATACTCACAAAATAACATCAGAGAAAGGGGTGCTGATCTAGGATCAGGTCCCCCCGGTTCATGAAATCTTATTCATTATGAGCTAAAAGACTAAACTGGTCCTAGATCAGCACTCCTACTCTGAGACTGAGACTCTTTGTGAATACGGTCAGGTCTTAGTGATGGATAGAGGACAGCACAGAGGAATTGGGAGTTGGTAGTAAGTTAGTCCAGGGTCAGATATTGTCATTATCCTCCTAATGCTAAGGTTAGGATATCTGATCCTAGGTCAGTGTTTAGGGTAACTTCATTATCGAGGGAGGAATCGACTCACTATCATCCATTGAAAAATGTTGCCCTGTGTGTGTGTTGGGTGTACTGTGTGAGCCACGGGCTATCTGGAGACGTTACCAACGGTCCCATCCTAGCCCACGGGCTATCTGGAGACGTTACCAACGGTCCCATCCTAGCCCACGGGCTATCTGGAGACGTTACCAACGGTCCCATCCTAGCCCACGGGCTATCTGGAGACGTTACCAACGGTCCCATCCTAGCCCACGGGCTATCTGGAGACGTTACCAACGGTCCCATCCTAGCCCACGGGCTATCTGGAGACGTTACCAACGGTCCCATCCTAGCCCACGGGCTATCTGGAGACGTTACCAACGGTCCCATCCTAGCCCACGGGCTATCTGGAGACGTTACCAACGGTCCCATCCTAGCCCACGGGCTATCTGGAGACGTTACCAACGGTCCCATCCTAGCCCACGGGCTATCTGGAGACGTTACCAACGGTCCCATCCTAGCCCACGGGCTATCTGGAGACGTTACCAACGGTCCCATCCTAGCCCACGGGCTATCTGGAGACGTTACCAACGGTCCCATCCTAGCCCACGGGCTATCTGGAGACGTTACCAACGGTCCCATCCTAGCCCACGGGCTATCTGGAGACGTTACCAACGGTCCCATCCTAGCCCACGGGCTATCTGGAGACGTTACCAACGGTCCCATCCTAGCCCACGGGCTATCTGGAGACGTTACCAACGGTCCCATCCTAGCCCACGGGCTATCTGGAGACGTTACCAACGGTCCCATCCTAGCCCACGGGCTATCTGGAGACGTTACCAACGGTCCCATCCTAGCCCACGGGCTATCTGGAGACGTTACCAACGGTCCCATCCTAGCCCACGGGCTATCTGGAGACGTTACCAACGGTCCCATCCTAGCCCACGGGCTATCTGGAGACGTTACCAACGGTCCCATCCTAGCCCACGGGCTATCTGGAGACGTTACCAACGGTCCCATCCTAGCCCACGGGCTATCTGGAGACGTTACCAACGGTCCCATCCTAGCCCACGGGCTATCTGGAGACGTTACCAACGGTCCCATCCTAGCCCACGGGCTATCTGGAGACGTTACCAACGGTCCCATCCTAGCCCACGGGCTATCTGGAGACGTTACCAACGGTCCCATCCTAGCCCACGGGCTATCTGGAGACGTTACCAACGGTCCCATCCTAGCCCACGGGCTATCTGGAGACGTTACCAACGGTCCCATCCTAGCCCACGGGCTATCTGGAGACGTTACCAACGGTCCCATCCTAGCCCACGGGCTATCTGGAGACGTTACCAACGGTCCCATCCTAGCCCACGGGCTATCTGGAGACGTTACCAACGGTCCCATCCTAGCCCACGGGCTATCTGGAGACGTTACCAACGGTCCCATCCTAGCCCACGGGCTATCTGGAGACGTTACCAACGGTCCCATCCTAGCCCACGGGCTATCTGGAGACGTTACCAACGGTCCCATCCTAGCCCACGGGCTATCTGGAGACGTTACCAACGGTCCCATCCTAGCCCACGGGCTATCTGGAGACGTTACCAACGGTCCCATCCTAGCCCACGGGCTATCTGGAGACGTTACCAGCTGTCCCATCCTAGCCACAGGCTATCTGGAGACGTTACCAACGGTCCCATCCTAGCCACAGGCTATCTGGAGACGTTACCAACGGTCCCATCCTAGCCACAGGCTATCTGGAGACGTTACCAACGGTCCCATCCTAGCCACAGGCTATCTGGATACGTTACCAGCGGTCCCATCCTAGCCACAGGCTATCTGGATACGTTACCAACGGTCCCATCCTAGCCACAGGCTATCTGGAGACGTTACCAGCGGTCCCATCCTAGCCACAGGCTATCTGGATACGTTACCAACGGTCCCATCCTAGCCACAGGCTATCTGGATACGTTACCAACGGTCCCATCCTAGCCACAGGCTATCTGGAGACGTTACCAACGGTCCCATCCTAGCCACAGGCTATCTGGAGACGTTACCAACGGTCCCATCCTAGCCACAGGCTATCTGGAGACGTTACCAACGGTCCCATCCTAGCCACAGGCTATCTGGATACGTTACCAGCGGTCCCATCCTAGCCACAGGCTATCTGGATACGTTACCAACGGTCCCATCCTAGCCACAGGCTATCTGGAGACGTTACCAGCGGTCCCATCCTAGCCACAGGCTATCTGGATACGTTACCAACGGTCCCATCCTAGCCACAGGCTATCTGGATACGTTACCAACGGTCCCATCCTAGCCACAGGCTATCTGGAGACGTTACCAACGGTCCCATCCTAGCCACAGGCTATCTGGAGACGTTACCAACGGTCCCATCCTAGCCACAGGCTATCTGGATACGTTACCAACGGTCACATCCTAGCCACAGGCTATCTGGATACGTTACCAACGGTCACATCCTAGCCACAGGCTATCTGGAGACGTTACCAACGGTCCCATCCTAGCCACAGGCTATCTGGAGACGTTACCAACTGTCACATCCTAGCCACAGGCTATCTGGATACGTTACCAACGGTCACATCCTAGCCACAGGCTATCTGGATACGTTACCAACGGTCACATCCTAGCCACAGGCTATTTGGATACGTTACCAACGGTCACATCCTAGTTACAGGCTATCTGGAGACGTTACCAACGGTCACATCCTAGCCACAGGCTATCTGGAGACGTTACCAACGGTCACATCGTAGCCACAGGCTATCTGGAGACGTTACCAACGGTCACATCCTAGCCACAGGCTATCTGGATACGTTACCAACGGTCACATCCTAGCCACAGGCTATCTGGAGACGTTACCAACGGTCACATCCTAGCCACAGGCTATCTGGAGACGTTACCAACGGTCACATCCTAGCCACAGGCTATCTGGAGACGTTACCAGCTGTCACATCTTAGCCTCTTCTGTCTTCAATTCAAGGAAAATAAGTATTCTTACCTCTCTCTCAAAGTTCATTGGAAGAGAGGATCCAAGGTCCCTCCTCTCAGACCTCCTCCTCCAATGAGCTTTGAGAAATGGGTGAAGGATTGCAGAAACAAAGACGGAGGAGAGTTTAACAGCTGGTAACATGTTCACACACAGCCATGGTCTGCCTGTAGCTCTGGGGTGACGTTTCCCCTAGTTACAGATCTAGGATCTGCTTCCCCTCCCCCAATTCTAACCATAACGATTAGGAGGGAAAATGCTAAACTGACCCCATATCAGCGTCTAGGGCAACTACATCCTACACCTGTTTCTGTACCTGTATTGAGGAGGTGGTGGTCGTTTCCTGTGACCCAGGAAGTGCTTGTGCTGTGGCAGCTGAGGCTGCTCTCACCGGCTCTTTGGTGGGCTCTAACATTCCCTGAAAGAGAGGAGAGAGGGACAGGGGGAGATGGTGAGAGAGAGAGGGAGGAGAGAGGGGGGGTGATGGGAGAGAGAGAGAGAGAGAGAGAGAGAGACGGGGGTGGGGGGAGAGCAATAGGGAATAAAAGTTGAAGGGGAAAGGGAGAGGTGGTGAAAGAAAGAGGTCACCATGGAACACCTGGCAATACCTGGCACAAGGCATTTGGAATACATGTCACATGATGAAAGGTTTGGACAGGGAGAAAGCAATATGGCCGACTGCCAAGTCATCATCTTATTGCTTTACACCTACCCAGTAGTCTCAGATCTGTGAACATTAAGGGGCTATCAGCATACAAGGCTAAAGGGAGGTAGCCTGGTCCCAGATCTGTTTGTGCTATCATGTCAACTCCTTGTCATGTTTGGCATGAAAAGGAGTGGCCAGGAGAGGCATGGATGGAACAAATGGACTGGTACCCAGGCTTAGGGGGAGGTTCCAGGGACAGAAATGGAACTAGGGCCACCATGGACTGTGTCCATATGGGCCCTGGTCAAAAGTAGTGCACTGTATAGGGAATAGGGTGCCATTTGGGACACAGAATGGTATCTCCATAAATCCACTCACCAGGCTGGCTGCAAACACAGGAACTATGACAGGCTGCTTTCTCTGGCCAGTGAACAACTGTGGAGGAGAGACAATCAGAAATCACCAATACCTTTACATGTAGCAGGAATTCAAACAGGTGAAATGGTCCTGCTTTTACACCAATAAACAGAATATACAGACAGAATAATATTATATTAGAGATGAAGAATTGACAGATAACCCGCATACAGTATGTACCCTATAGATAAAGCAACAACAGAGTACTTCTACATAGTAAAAGGGATATTAGACACATTTACAGTAATGATGTACAATATGGAAATATGGGGAGGGAGGGGCTGAGGGCGGGGAGGAGCTGAGGGCGGGAGGGAGGGGCTGAGGGCGGGGCTGAAGGCGGGAGGGAGGGAGGGGCTGAGGGCGGGAGGGAGGCAGAGCACACACCCCATCAGGCCCAAGACACATCACTTACTACATTGTTGATGTTGTAGTTGTCAAAGACAGATAGCTTCGAATCATGTTTTATTTAGTTATGTTGCTCTCATGGAAATTAAACTGAAAAGAGGCCGTTACCATGTTCCTGGTGTCCATCCCCAGACAGCGGAGCAAGGTCCTGTTGCTAT
This sequence comes from Coregonus lavaretus, assembly GCF_964263955.1. Lineage (NCBI taxonomy): Eukaryota > Metazoa > Chordata > Actinopteri > Salmoniformes > Salmonidae > Coregonus > Coregonus lavaretus. Next base: position 44,828 of record NW_028166962.1, on the reverse strand, counting down.
GGGAACCGCCCCACTGGAACCCCAGGCCCACGGCATCGTGGAGGTCCTGAGGCTGCCGCCACGCGCCCCTAGGAATCCTGGGTAAAGCAAACAACGAGGCGGTCATATACAGTAGAGTAGTGCTTTGGCCAGCCTCCAAAGCTATCTGCTGTTATTCCACTGAACCATTATCCTCAACATCCTCTTCAGCATGATCATCGTTATAATCATCTTCATCATCATCACTAAAGGTTCTCTCACCAGTGTGTAGTGTGGTTGAGCCCCTTCGTCTCCTCTTCCTCAGGCTGGGTACCCAGAGTCTCTAGCAGAGCCCTGAGGCTGAGAACCTTCAACACCTCTACCCCCCTCTCCTCCTCCTCGGTCTCCGTCTCCTCCTCACTCTCCTCCACCCCAGTCTCCTCCTCCATCCCCCTCTCCATACTCCTCTCCTGATCCAGTTCTGGGACTGCCACTGCAGGGAAGCTGGTCTGCAGGACCCTCTGTAGCCGGATAGACAGGGAGGCCTGAATGGGAGAAACAGTGCTTGTTTGAGATCTACTACATTGCAGTGTACTACATTATAATCAAACAAAATTAATGGGAAAGATTTTGAAACTAACTCTACCTGATTTTGAAGTGAACTGAAGTCTGGCAGGAACTGTCTTATTCCAGCAAACTCATTTTGGGGTGAACTACCTCTGGGGACTACCTCTGGGGACTACCTCTGGGGACTACCTCTGGGGACTACCTCTGGGATAGGCTAACTACAGTGACAATCTATTGATACAATAATAAAAACCTCTGGACAGAATTATTATTGCGGAGTCAGAGGTTATGACAAACATACTACACATGTAAGAGTGGATTTCTACCAGACGTGGGACAACTAAGTACTGTAGGATGCCTTTTTATCCGGTTCTTCCGGAGAATTCTGTTGGAAGTCCCAACGTGCTATCACTTTACATTTGCGCATGCAGCGGCTGACCAGTCATCGCACCGGTATATATTGTGTGTTGGCCGTGTGGGAGAAAATGTGAGGTGTCGGAGCTGGGGCTGTCTTTACGGCTTTACGTTATAAATCCACTCTAATAACTCAGGAGACCACTCACCTGCAGACTGTCCCTTTGTACAGCAGCACCTCCCTGACATCTCTCCCCCTCCCTCTTCACCTCCTCTTCTTCTGTCCGCCTGGCTCTCTCCTCCTCTCCAAGCTCTGCCCAGGTCTCCCCCTCCGACAGACCTCTCTGGTCCCCAAAAGCCCCCCAGCCCTCCTCCCTCTCGCCCTGCCCCTCCGCACCCCCCTCCAGGGGAGCAGAGTGGAAGTCTGCAAAGCTGTCGCTGAGGGGGAGGTCTCCATGTCCAACCTCCTCACCACACACCTCAGTCGGACCTGGGTCCTCAGAATAGTCCTGGTCAAAGTCACCAAAGACCTCCTGTGTCCTGGACTCTGATTGGTTGAAGTCAGCAAAGTCGTCCTGGCTAGGGAAGGATCCAGCATCCCTGAAGTTTCCAAAGTCCTCTTCTTCGTTGTCGTCTTCCTCCTCCCCCATCTTTGTCTCCGTCTCCTCTCTGAGGTCACTCCGCTGCACCTCCTCCTCACCTGGTGACAAGGGAGTGAAGACCGTCTCGCCAAAGTCTCCAAACTCCTCCAAAGCGTCTGAGGACACAGCCTCACCAAAGGAGGCAAAGTCCTCACTCACTGACCCACTGACTGTGGTGGGGAGAGGAGACACACTGTCCTCTGTTTCACTCCCCTTCTCTTCCTCCTCCCTCCCCCCTCCCAATTCTGGGTCCTGTGTAAGCGTGCCAAGAGGGCTATCCCTGTTGATGCTGGGTACCCTCTCCCCAGGCTCCCCCAGCCCCTCACCCCTAGCACAGAGTACCTCCGTGGGGGGTAAGAGGCCAGCGGAGTCCTGAGGGTGTTGCTGGACTCCAGTGCAGTCCCTGTCCCCTTGCTGTGCTAAACACCGAGAGTCAGGCCCGCCACGCTCTATTCTGGCCCGCTGCTCTATGTCCTTCTTGACTGAGTATGCTTCGCAGAAACCGTTGGCTAGGTTTGTCCCTTCTGTCCTGCCGTCTTTCCTGTACTCCGTAGTGTGAGTGAAGCCGCAGCACCAGGGCTCCAGCTCCATCTCTGGCTCGGCGAACGCAGAGAAGTCTGCAAACCCCTGCTCCTGGCTGGGTGAGCCCAGACCAGCCGGCACAAGACCTGTGGTGAATTAATTAATTCGTTTTAAAATACATATAGAGATGCCTCAGCCATTTGAGTACATATATTAAAAATGACTGAGGATTAAAAACACAATACAACAAAAACAAAGAAAACGTGTATTACAAAGGCTAAGTTGCTAGGCAACCTCACAAACAACTCCATGACTGCCCTCAGGACTAAAGTTGTTACCTGCAGACATGGTCCCCTGGTGATGCCGCTCGGTAAACCCATTGGTGAGAGGGAGATCAGGGAGGTCGCAATGACAGGGCTGCCCTTTGACCTCCAACCCCGGCCGACCCCTGCCAACCTCTAGGGTCACAGTGTTAGCGGGCTGTGATTGGTCCACCACTGGCGCCCGTGGCTTCTTCAGGTCGTCAGCTGCTTGGAACTGTTTCGAGATTCCGTTGCTATGGGTAGCTCCGGCGAAGAAGGAGGAGTTACTAACACTAAAGTGCACCATTGATGGGGTTGGGGAGGCGGGGTCTGTCGTGGAGGGGCACAGCTGGTTGGATGACATTGCCACCCCTCCAGAGGAGGGCACACCCCCAGAGAAATCCCGAAACTCGTCATCGTCCTCCTCTCCCCCTGATTCGTCGTCCAGCGGAGGGGGGGAGGAGGGGTATATGCGCATCACTTCCTGTTCCATGGGTGAGCTCTCCTGGCTGAAGGCCTCATACACCTGGAGGGAGAACACAAACAGGTTGCGTTCAGAACGGCCTACCAGAAGACTGCCTGAATGTTCAATCAAATAAATATGGTGCTGGAGAAAAAGCAGGAAGGCCTTGTTCTACAGAGCCATACAGTGAGGGGAAAAACAGGAAGGCCTTGTTCTACATAGCCATACAGTGAGGGAAAAAACAGGAAGGCCTTGTTCTACAGAGCCATACAGTGAGGGGAAAAACAGGAAGGCCTTGTTCTACATAGCCATACAGTGAGGGGAAAAACAGGAAGGCCTTGTTCTACAGAGCCATACAGTGAGGGAAAAAAAGTATTTGATCCCCTGCTGATTTTGTACGTTTGCCCACTGACAAAGACATGATCAGTCTATAATTTTAATGGTAGGTTTATTTGAACAGTGAGACAGAATAACAACAAAAAAATCCAGAAAAACGCATGTCAAAAATGTTATAAATTAATTTGCATTTTAATGAGGGAAATAAGTATTTGACCCCTCTGCAAAACATGACTTAGTACTTGGTGGTAAAACCCTTGTTGGCAATCACAGAGGTCAGATGTTTCTTGTAGTTGGCCACCAGGTTTGCACACATCTCAGGAGGGATTTTGTTCCACTCCTCTTTGCAGATCTTCTCCAAGTCATTAAGGATTCGAGGCTGACATTTGGCAACTCGAACCTTCAGCTCCCTCCTCAGATTTTCTATGGGATTAAGGTCTGGAGACTGGCTAGGCCACTTCAGGACCTTAATGTGCTTCTTCTTGAGCCACTCCTTTGTTGCCTTGGCCGTGTGTTTTGGGTCATTGTCATGCTGGAATACCCATCCACGACCCATGTTCAATGCCCTGGCTGAGGGAAGGAGGTTCTCACCCAAGATTTGACGGTACATGGCCCCGTCCATCGTCCCTTTGATGCGGTGAAGTTGTCCTGTCCCCTTAGCAGAAAACCACCCCCAAAGCATAATGTTTCCACCTCCATGTTTGACGGTGGGGATGATGTTCTTGGGGTCATAGGCAGCATTCCTCCTCCTCCAAACACGGCGAGTTGAGTTGATGCCAAAGAGCTCGATTTTGGTCTCATCTGACCACAACACTTTCACCCAGTTCTCCTCTGAATCATATGGCCTTGTTCTACACAGCCATTATAAACAGACAGTAGGCCTTGATCTACGTAGCCATATGTCATTATTAACAGACAGTAGGCCTTGTTCTACATAGCCATATGTCATTATTAACAGACAGTAGGCCTTGTTCTACATAGCCATATGTCATTATAAACAGACAGTAGGCCTTGTTCTACATAACCATATGTCATTATAAACAGACAGTAGGCCTTGTTCAACATAGCCATATGTCATTATAAACAGACAGTAGGCCTTGTTCAACATAGCCATATGTCATTATAAACAGACAGTAGGCCTTGTTCTACATAGCCATATGTCATTATTAACAGACAGTAGGCCTTGTTCAACATAGCCATATGTCATTATTAACAGACAGTAGGCCTTGTTCTACATAGCCATATGTCATTATAAACAGACAGTAGGCCTTGTTCAACATAGCCATATGTCATTATAAACAGACAGTAGGCCTTGTTCTACATAGCCATATGTCATTATAAACAGACAGTAGGCCTTGTTCAACATAGCCATATGTCATTATTAACAGACAGTAGGCCCTGTTCAACATAGCCATATGTCATTATTAACAGACAGTAGGCCTTGTTCAACATAGCCATATGTCATTATTAACAGACAGTAGGCCTTGTTCAACATAACCATATGTCATTATAAACAGACAGTAGGCCTTGTTCAACATAACCATATATCATTATTAACAGACAGTAGGCCTTGTTCAACATAGCCATTATGCCTACATGCTCTTGCTATTGTAATAAAGCAGAGTAAGTTTGGCTAAACAGAGCTCTACAGTGCGACCATTTTACTCGCATATGTGCCTAAATATTTAGCTGTGTGACCTGGAATTGTATTATAGGAGCACCAGTGCGCCAAGAAAATGTTTGGATTCTAGCTTTATTACCTCAAATATTTTTCATTGTGCTCCTAAATTTATTTCTGTGCTCCTACATTATTCAACATAGGCACACACGTGATCCTTGTGAAAAAAAGGTCAGCGTAGAGCCCTGCTAAACGTTAATTTAAACATTAGGAGAAGGTCACCTGTGGAATAAAAAAAAAAGAGAACCTTTAAAACTGAAACGTGTGCGATTGTTCTCTAGCAATTGTTTGAAAAATAAAGTGTTCAAAAAAAAAAAAAATGGCTACACAGACATCAACTGTAATAATATCACCCAAGTGTACGGCTGAGTCCCAAATGGCACCCTATTCCCTATATTAGTGCACTATTACCCAATGTGGACCCTGGTCAAAAGTAGTGCACTATATAGGGAATAGGATGCCATTTTGAATGCAGCCTGTGTGTCATTGACTTCTCCATGCGTGACTTTGTGCTCTCACTAAACAGGAACTGCAAACAAATATTTTTGGCACGCAAGTCAGCAGCAGTGGGATTTGGTTGTTAACTCTGAGATTGTGCTACATGCAGTACCCATACGAAAATGTATGCACGGACTACTTTAAGTCATCATGGATAAAAGTTTCTGCTAAAAGGAATATATTATTAGGCTATATTATATTATTACTATGTAGCAGATATTAACGGCCCATATGCAACTGGTTAAATCAAGACTGTTTCAGGCCTTATCAGGAGTAAAGCTTGCCAATGTGTTGTTTGTTGTGCATTGAGGCTGGACTAACCTGGGGTGCATTCATTAGTCGCAGACCGTAGCAAAACGTTTTGCAACAGAAACCGTTTACTCAGTAAGGGGAGTGTATGACTGTACACTCCTAAAGAAGGGTAGAGGACCTTCACCTTCCAGGACAGAGGCTGCATCCCAAATGGCGCCTTATTCCCTAGTGCACTACTTTTGACCAGGGTGAGCCCTAGGGTGCCATTTGGGACACAGAGAGAACGCCAGAGATCAAGGTCACGGGGTAATCCTAGCTACCTACTTAACTCCTCACTGATAGACTAGCTGCATCTTACAGTACACTCACACTTTCCCCATCACGGGAGCCAACTCAACTCAATACTTGAAGAATTCGTTAAATATCCTAAAAGTTAACAGTTATTCTTTAGTCTCTTGTTTTCCTGTTATATCAGTTATTCTAGGCTCAATAGGGCTACTATCTACCTCCTTAGTTGTTCTCTTATTGTTGAGGCTATTGGAGTGGAAAAAGTAGCCAGGACAAAGCCTACACAACACCCCCAGTCAGTCAGCCAGTCAGCCAGTCAGCCAGCCAGCCAGCCAGCCAGCCAGTGTAACCCGATCCAGGGAATTGTCTCCAGCAGCACCAGTGTGCTCCGCTAGCCCACTCACAGATAGGGAGGGTGCTGCACCCACATAAACAGGGTACGTCCCAAATGGAACCCTATATAGTGCACTACTATTGACCAGGGCCAATAGGGCTCTGGACTGGTCAAAAGTAGTGCACTACATAGGGAACAGGGTAGAGCCTCTTCCACCAGAAACTCTGTACTTTATAATATTAGCAGCCAGCACACCATTAAAAAGCCATTAACCATTAAGAAGCGTGTCCCTTCACCACTAATGTACTATGTACCAGTCAGTAAATACAGAGATATAGGCTTATCCAAAGCTACCCAACTAATGAATGAGCCTTTCTAGCTAGCTACCTGTAACATGATGCCAATGAACTGCAATGAATATACATTTACGGGCAATGGAAAATGTTCATTTGTGTGCCACGCAGTCACAGTGCATGGCTACAACACAAGTGGTTATCTTGTGGCCGGGTAAGGATGACATTTAGCTTGCTAGTTGCTAAAAATATATTAAATTACATTAAATGTAACATTAGCTAAATCATCATTTCTGTACTCATTTTAGTGTGTTGTAATTTCACCAACCATTGACATGGCTCTCTAAGAAAGAGTGAGGCTATCCTAGTTCCAGTATACTGTTGACATTCCTCATCGTTTCCCAGCATGGGGGTTGTTTTAGCTCTCAAACGCTAGGCGGCATTCTGCCTTCTCCCTACAGTTGTCAGACATTAGCTTCGCCAACGACTGGCTCATGTGAGCTACAATCCCAACTCTGTGTTTTAACGTTCAGAAACGTCAATCGAAACATATGGCCCTTATCTTTCATCAGCAAGAAAGAATCCTATAAATAAATAAGAAACCAGTGTAGCAGTTTTGCACAGATCCCCTACAGCTATGGGCGCCTCAGCCTCCATCCAACAAAACTACACTTCCAGAGTTACGCTTACACATCTTTGGAGCACGGTAGGTAGGTCATTCTCTGTAACATGGATATATGGCCGTTGGAACACTAACCCTATAAAAGTTGTGTATCAATTTAACCTTATTTCTCACTGATATGAAAGATAAGGTCATTGTGCTTCCAAAACTATACCGCAAGCGATGCGTGTTAATGTCAGGGCTCTTAACAAAACGCCCCCCTACAGAAGACGTCTTCTTCCAATGACTCTTCTGTGTAATGTAATGGGACTGAGAGTCATTAGGGCTAGGGGTTGTTCTAACTAGCTAGATAAACCACTTGACTTTGAGACCCTGTAGAAGTGGGAAATTAAGTTGATTTCTTTCTGTAGACAGTGAGATAAACCCTGAGCTATGACAAATAGGTAATGATGAGGAAATATAACTAGTTAGCTTGTTGAGAAACAAATAAATGTTTGCTAGCTACTAATGTTAATGTTAGCTTTGAAACAACAACAGACCCATTTTAGATTAGGCAGGTGTTTTAAACTGGCAGGCTAGCAAACGAATGCTTTAATTAGATATCTAGTTAGTAAACTAAACTAGCTACGTAGACCTTAATAGCTAACGTTAGCCAGTTAACTGGGAGCATAAATGAGACAAAAGTGTTTGCTTTTGAAAACACAATAAATGTTTGTTCAAACTAGTTAGCTAGCTCTGGTCTATGGGCACGCGTCGGATGAAGCCCATATTGCCGATCCGACGCATTCGCATGCACCAGAGCTAGCGTGGCGGTAGATTGAGCATACAGAGAAACGTTCGTCAACACTTTAGCAACATCTTTACTTAAAGTAGCTATATTGAAGCCAGTCACTAAACAACATCGGGTGACAAAATCCTATATGGATGGATGAATTGATTGATGCAGGCCATTGAAGAAGGCTCTTGCGGCATAATGCCACAAGTAACGCCATGGACCAGAGCTAACAACTAGCTAGCTAATAGCTACTTAGTTAGCAAGCAAGCTATTTCCCCCTTACCTTCAGATGTAGTAGCTATGGTGTTCATCTCACAACCGGGATGTGCAGACAAACTAAGATGTACGAAACAAAATGTTGATTCTGACTAAATACCTGGAATGTAGCTAGCTAAGTTACACTGCCTCTCTCTATCAAGCTACAGTTACTGCATCTCTCCACTTCACTCTGTTGGCATGATAACAAATAAATTAAACAATGGTGCCGACTCGTTACTTCCGGTAATGCCAGCCCAAATGCTTTTATTTGTAAAATAATCATTTTATTTGTTTATTTAGCTTAGATTAAATAAGAGGTAGTGTTGATTTACAAAAATGTTTTTTCAATATTTACAAAACATGAGAGCTTCTGGGTAAAGTGGGTGGGTAACAAGACTTTACTGGTATGGCATGTAGACGTACAGTACATGCCAGTGATGCGACATCACTGCTCATATGGAATTGCCACATATCCTTGGTTCATATGGTAATAATGTTAACATAGGTTATAGCCTACTCCAGCTGTGCTGTGCTCACAGACACACCGAGACAAGTGCACCTATCCACTACTGGACTGTGACTGAAGGATGCTCATGCAGCACCTCTTTTAGTCAGCTGAGAAATATTTTAATTCAAGTTGAGCGGGAGATGAAGACAGACAGCCAGACAGACAGCCAGGCAGGCAGGCAGGCAGACGGGCAGGCAGATAGACGGGCTGGCAGGAAGATACAGTTACAAATATTATTACCATGGGTTATAAGAATCCAATCCATTCGGTGTGAATGTGCTTCCAATAAGAAGCGCATGGCCTCTGTAGGCTATGTGGACTCGAGGACACCCACATAGAATAAGCTATTTGTCATTTAATGTGTCTGACTGACACAAGGCCAAGGGCTCAGAGAGATGAGGGTCCTTTTCCGGTCGCCTGGCGTCGCTCAGCTGAGGAGATAAAATACTTTTACACACATCTATGTTCTTGAAGGTGCCCTCAGCTCCCAGCAAATGAGACTTGGCTCCACAAGTCATTTATTCACTGTTATAACAACAGTCATTTTGCATCCCAAATAGACACTTATTCCCTATGTAGTGCACTACTTTTGACCACAGCTGGTCAAAGGTAGTGCACTATATAGGGAATAGGGTGCCATTTGGGACATACCCACAATCAGTCCACATTCAATATTGACATCCACAACGCTGGAGCCTGCTATGGCAGCAATACGTAGTCATTGACTGAGTCTCAGAACTCTACCTGGCTATCTGTGCTCATAGGACTCAGATTAGGTCAAGCAATCACTCCAACCAGATTAGATTACTGAGTAACGTTCAGTCATGTCGGACCGTCTCTATAATCTTTTAGGATTACATCACATTATTATCAATGGAGATCATAAAATCAGTCAAGTCATATAACAGCTCCTTTTTCTACATTATGTAGCAGACGCTCTTATCCAGAGCGACAATTAGGGTTAAGTGCCTTGCTCAAGGGCACATCAACAGATTTTTCACCTAGTCTGCTCAGGGATTCAAACCAGTGACCTTTTGGTTACTGGCCCAAAACTCTTAACCACTAGGCTACCTGCCACTACAAAATCACATCTACAAAAATACATATTTATAATTTTAAGTAGATAAAAAAGGTGCTAGATCTTATTAATAGGAATGTGATACAAATGTTACTATTGAACAGTACATAGGCCTACATTCCCATGGTAACAGTTTGTTAAAGAAACAGCAGGGGGAGTTACAGAACATAAACAAACTATCACCTGAGTCATCCTGAGCATTCCATTGACACCCCAACTAAACAAAAACGGACCCTTACCTCAACCTTAACCTAATTTTAACAATTTTGTTTATTAAATATCGGTTTGTATGTCAGACACATCCCCTTAGTTTTTCCCGAGGCATCCCAGGCTGAGGAAAGCAGTTTTAAAGGGGCAATCTGTGATTGGTACATCTATTTAGGACTTTCAAATGAATAATAATACCCATTGATTCTTGAAGAATATAACTTATAAATTAGCTTATTAGTTCAACTCTCATAACCCATCATAACCCAAAATATCAGCTTGTTTTACTCAATTGTTTGTAAGCAATGCAATGCAGTCAAAACTTAAATACGGATCATTTTGAGATCATGGATGGTCAGTCCTTTCATCCATAGCTCTGTCTATGAATTTGAGAGTGGTTACATTTCTCCAGCCCCATCCCTCAGATGTTTATTACCAAAACAGTGGAAGGGTACTCGCTTTGTTATTGCTGATTGCTTCTTTAACCCATACCACTGCTCCTCCACATAACTGCATAACTTCCTGTCTGTAATCACTCAGTCACTGCGATAAAGGCATTTGTGTATGTGAGGGAAGATGTCAAATGTCAAATCAGAGGACTCTACTCTATCTCTCCTTCTCAAACTCTGTCTCCATCCCTTCATCTCTCTCTTACAGACACATGCTCACAGACTGTACACAAGCATGCACACACCCACACTGTCTCTCTCTCCCCTACTTCTTTTATGTACACACACACATACACACACACTCTCTATCTCCCTCCTTTCCTCGCTCCCTCTCTCAGCTTCTCAGCTTGGCAGGGGCAGGACACAGACTCTCTTGTTTTCCTGATGGCTCGTTGTCAAGAGCTCGGTCTGTGGTTCAGCCCTGCCAGAATGAAACACATTGAGCACCAGCACATTCCAAGATGACACGTTTATTGATCTACAAAGTAGTTGTTTTAACAAAAGCATGGGAAAATAAGACATTTGAAGAGGGAGATAGCACCACTAGTGGAATTACTAATTTAATGCACACGCACAAAAAATGCTCCAATGCAAAATGTCAAAATTCTCCATGAATGACTCAATTTGGTTTCAATCAGTTAGGAAGTAGTGTGTATAATAAGTCACTGTGTGTGTCCCAAATGACACCCTATTCCCTACATAGTGCACTAGTTTTGACCAGAGCCCTATGGCGCACTATTCCCTACATAGTGAACTACATTTGCCCCATGGGCTCTTGTCGAAAGTAGTGCACTATATAAGGAATAGATTGTCCTTTGGGACACAGACTAAGAGTTTCATTGCACCTGTGGGACTGGTTTATATGCAGGATCCTCCGTTGAAAACACAGAATAGAGAATGAATCTGTTAACTAGGGATCTTCTTTCCTGAGGCACTCAGTCAGACAACACTAGCTACATCATACAGAAACAACCGTTTGCATGTTGTAGCAGAGAGGCATCTTTTACACTTCATACTAAATAACTGGATTTTAGTCAAATTTCTCGTCCTGAATCCTATATCCTCATCTGAAGTCAATTGGTGAGAAAACAATTTGGTTAGACCTAACTTTATAGATAGATAGTCTTGTGATCTTTTAATATTTAATTTAACAGGAAAATGGCCTTGTTCATGACTCTTGATAAAAGGAAATACGATTGTAAACCCACACAACATCAACAACAGCACAACCTAACCTACATAGGACACTCCATTAATAAAATAGTTTGCTTTTCCAAAAAAACAAGAATAATTTCTGCATCCCAAATGGCATCCTATTTCCCTATGTACTGTAGTGCACTACTTTTAACCAGGGTCCATTAAACTCTGGTCAAAAGAAGTGCCACTTGTAAGGAATAGGGTACCATTTGGGACACATCCATTGACTTGGGCTTTTTCCTTACCACAGCAGTTGAATCCTTCACTAGGCTGTAACACAGCTGGGAGAAAAAGAATACATCTCACATGCTTGTGTAGTCTAAAAACAGAAACGAGGAAAACTATCATCTTGGCTTCTCAGATATGCAATATGCTCAGATAGTCCTTGGATTCAACAACCAGACCGGGGTTCAATTACTACTTGAAATCTTTCATAAACGTTCAGAGTTTGCTCTAGTCTAGTCTGCCTGGAGTACCAGATGGGCGGGGTTTGCACTCCTTGTGACTATTCTATTGGTTCCATGGTGCCAGCCAAGCTCAATCAAGCCCAGATAAAGTATTTGAAATGATATCAAATAGTATTTGAACCCAGGTCTGTCAACAACACATGCGTACCGAAACACCTTACATTTACATTTTAGTCATTTAGCAGACGCTCTTATCCAGAGCAACTTACAGGAGCAATTAGGGTTAAGTGCCTTGCTCAAGGGCACACCTTTCGGTTACTGGCACTACGCTCTTAACCACTAAGCTACCTGCCACCCACCTTGCCTATAAAACACTTATGCTCATTGCTCAATAAAAAATGCTCATTGTCTCATGTAAAAACCAAACCAACAAGGCCATGTTCAAAATATGTACATCCAAAGTCCAAAGGCATGTTAACATCATCAGATTACAATCGGTGAGCAATGACATTCAGTTCAAACCAGAAGTCTTATTTTATAAAGTCTTCCATGTTTTTCTGATGTTTGTCTGAGGCCAGGGTAGGTCAGTGTGTTGAATGGTATTTGTGTTGTGGCAGGGCTGCAGCTGTAGACCCAAGGGCTGAGTTCAATCAAACACGCACTGCAGGTCTCTCACATTGTGGAAAAGTCCTACTAGCTCCTATGTTACAGCAATACACCATTTCATTCAAATCCAATAACAGAAACCCATTTCATTCAAATCCAAATCTGATTTAATCAAATTAGCATTGACTGATTAATCAGTATGTATGCTGTTTAAGCCCCCGCCCCGTGTTGTGAATCAGGAAGTGTTTTCGTGTTATCTCCCTCCCCCCTGTTCTTCCTGGATATACAGTGCCACGGGAGTGAGTGACCTCTCGAGTTGACCCCTGGACCACAACTGACAGGCTGAACCACAGGTGAGATGTTAGAGGCTGAACCACAGGTGAGATGTTAGAGGCTGAACCACAGGCGAGATGTTAGAGGCTGAACCACAGGTGAGATGTTAGAGGCTGAACCACAGGTGAGATGTTTGAGACTGAACCACAGGTGAGATGTTAGAGGCTGAACCACAGGTGAGATGTTAGAGGCTGAACCACAGGTGAGATGTTAGAGGCTGAACCACAGGTGAGATGTTAGAGGCTGAACCACAGGCGAGATGTTAGAGGCTGAACCACAGGTGAGATGTTAGAGGCTGAACCACAGGTGAGATGTTAGAGGCTGAACCACAGGTGAGATGTTAGAGGTTGAACCACAGGTGAGATGTTAGAGCCTGAACCACAGGTGAGATGTTAGAGACTGAACCACAGGTGAGATGTTAGAGGCTGAACCACAGGTGAGATGTTAGAGGCTGAACCACAGGTGAGATGTTAGAGGCTGAACCACAGGTGAGATGTTAGAGGCTGAACCACAGGTGAGATGTTAGAGGTTGAACCACAGGTGAGATGTTAGAGGCTGAACCACAGGTGAGATGTTAGAGACTGAACCACAGGCGAGATGTTAGAGGCTGAACCACAGGCGAGATGTTAGAGGCTGAACCACAGGTGAGATGTTAGAGGCTGAACCACAGGTGAGATGTTTGAGACTGAACCACAGGTGAGATGTTAGAGCCTGAACCACAGGCGAGATGTTCGAGTGACATGTATGACATATTAGGCTCTAGAACACGTATTTTATTCTGCCTCTTGGTTTTAACCTCAATTTGGTCTTTTATACACAGATGTATTATTTGATTTTTAAATTACGTCTCTTAAGAATTTCCAATGTGAATCATATAGGCCCACTTCTTTTCCCATGGGGCAACTGGACATTTGTTTGTATTTAAATGAATTAGTTTCACGAGGGATGGTTTCCAACTCACTACAGCCAGAAGTTGTGGTTTCACGAGGGATGGTTTCCAACTCACTACAGCCAGATCAGCACTGACAATGAAATCAGCCACCCAAAACACACCCAGACTCAGCCTAATACAACATTAAGGCTACAATACTGTTGAGGTCAGTGCATTGGGCTGGTTCATACAAACTCTCCCTGTCTTCCATATTGCCTTCCTAATAGCCTACTGTAGTTTCCTTACGGAAATGAGTGCCCTGTCATGCAAAAAAAGAGTTCTCTATTTTAGTACCTCAGAAAACCCTGTGTGACCATCCAGGAGAAAAAGACACAGAGAGGAGGACGTTATTGCTCTCTTACAGAAAGAAAGAAAGAAAGAAAGAAAGAAAGAAAGAAAGAAAGAAAGAAAGAAAGAAAGAAAGAAAGAAAGAAAGAAAGAAAGAAAGAAAGAAAGAAAGAAAGAAAGAAGAAAGAAAGAAAGAAAGAAAGAAAGAAAGAAAGGAGACCTGTAGATGAATATGTAGCCTACTGAACAATTCTGCATCCCACTGAATATTGTCATGGATCGCCTACTGTAATGATGTTCAGAGACCAAAGAGTCAGACTTCAGTACACCGATTTATAGCACACACTCATTATCAACCAATCACTATCTCCCCATGCTGAAAGTGATGCACTGTACAAGGTTCAGTCAGTGCAGTGGCCTATCTGGGCAAAACCAAGGAAGGGACCATTTGAAGCACATTACAGGGGTAAACCAAGGAAGGGTCCATTTGAAGGACCGTACAGAGGGAGATCTGACAACACCAAAGGAAAAAAACACCAACCAACTAACCCCTCAACCTCCACAAAGTTATCATGACTTAAAGGTGCTACACCGAGAATGTCTCAGAATGTCTCCCCCAGGTGGAAGCTAGGAGAATTCTAACAGCACTAGGCAGCATTTAAAACATATTTCTCCCCTCCCCAGAATCCCATTTCCTCGTAACATGGAGGAGACTCACACTTGAGCCTTTTATTTTCTGTTTTGGTCCAGCAGCTTCAAACAGCTGGAAAGACTATATATGTGTTATTATTGAAGAGATATTTCACAGCGTTTTAGATGGTACAATGATTCCCTACACCCCTCAACTCAGGACATCAAAGCCAGTTCCACTGCATTTTTTCATTGTTCCCCTCTAATCAGGGACTGATTTAGACCTGGGACACCAGGTGGGAGAAATTAATGATCAGGTAGAACAGAAAACCAGCAGGCTCCGGACCTCGTAGGGTCAGAGTTGACTACTCCTGCCCTACACTATTCAGTGCTTGTTTTCTCACATAAACTGAAATTGAGCGAACAGTGTAGAATTTTAGCAATCAGGAAATGACAGAGCGATTTCTACATTGGCCACTTGACCCGATTTCCACTAGACAACACAGCCATAAAGTCAAAACAACTTTCCCAATTTGACAACAGATGCCGCTCCGACGGGAGAAATCAATAGTAGAATATCACAGCCAATCACAACACTGGCGGGTAAGTAATACTGTGAAACACTATCATTCCACTATTACTGCAGACATTTTCTGAAATTACAATGCAAAAATAAAAATCCTGTGTGGCACCTTTAATACAATGTCTCTCCCTACTCATCTACAACTCAGAGCTGACTCGCTCCCAACAGGAAAGCAGCATCCCAAATGGCACCCTATTCCATAAGTGCACTACTTTTGATCAGGGCCCATAGGGTCAAACGTGGCTCTGGTCAAAGTTGTGCATTATGTAGGGAATAGGGTGCCCTTTGGGACGCACCCGAAGAATGAGAAGGAGAGCTCCAACAACTAAGCCCAGTCAGAATGAGAAGGAGAGCTCCAACAAACTAAGCCCAGTCAGAATGAGAAGGAGAGCTCCAACAACTAAGCCCAGTCAGAATGAGAAGGAGAGCTCCAACAACTAAGCCCAGTCAGAATGAGAAGGAGAGCTCCAACAACTAAGCCCAGTCAGAATGAGAAGGAGAGCTCCAACAACTAAGCCCAGTCAGAATGAGAAGGAGAGCTCCAACAACTAAGCCCAGTCAGAATGAGAAGGAGAGCTCCAACAACTAAGCCCAGTCAGAGACAATAGAGAGCTTTGATGGAGCACAATAGCTCATTTGGCACCATGTGTTGTCCGTGGGGGGAGGAGAGAGAGAGAGAGAGAGAGAGAGAGAGAGAGAGAGAGAGAGAGAGAGAGAGAGAGAGAGAGAGAGAGAGAGAGAGAGAGAGAGAGAGAGAGAGAGAGAGAGAGAGAGAGAGAGAGAGAGAGAGTGAGAGAGAGAGAGAGAGAGAGAGAGAGAGAGAGAGAGAGAGAGAGAGAGAGAGATGGTGAGAGAGAGACAGAGAGAGAGATGGTGAGAGAGAGAGAGACAGAGAGAGAGAGAGAGAGAGATGGTGAGAGAGAGAGAGAGAGTAAAAAAAGGTGTGTAACTGATCAGGTGAATTTACCCTCCGCTAAACAGTTATTGGTTGAACAGTAGTAGCTCAGTGTGTACATGAAGTGGGTGGGCTCTGGTCAAAAGTAGTGCACTAAATAGGTAATACACGCTTAGAAAAAAGGCTTCCAAAAGGGTTGTCCATTTTGGTTCCAGGTAGATAGCACCTTTTGTTCTAGGAGTGTAGGGTGCCATTTCAGATGCAGCCTATATATGTTAATAGAACCAGAGATGACATTATGAGGTTGAAGCCTTTTTCTCACAGCGATGATGCTCACACTATACCGACCTAGCTACCCACTGGGAAAAAATTGGTTGAATCAACGTTGTTTCCGTGTCATTTCAACAACCAAAAAATGTATTAATCAATGTGGAAAACTGATTGGATTTGCAAGAAGTCATCAACATAAGGGAATTTTGTCTTTTTTTTCACCCAACTTTTCACCTAAATCTAATGACATGGTGAAATTCTTTGTTGATTTCACGTTGAATTCACATTAGTTGACAACTCAACCAAATTTAAATCAAAACTAGACATTGAGCTGACTGACGTCAGTGCCCAGTGGGTATGCTACCATAGAAAAACATGGCTGCTGTACATTCAAAACACCATTCAGCCTCTATTCCTATTCTAATCGCTAGCTAACAGAACAGTCTGTAAACTTCAAGGAGGTACCGGTTACAGTTTGGGGTCCACTGTTTTTTTTGTTGGGCAAAACATTTCACTTCGGTGTGCCCTACTGAATACGACCCTGGCTTAAAAAATGCTCAAGCGTGTAAGAGAATCCACCATTTGCATATACAGTAATAATCCGGTCTGTAAAAGCGAGGTTTGAGTGGAATGGTTGTTTAGGCTAAGTGCAGGCGATCGCTAGGTACGTTTTCACTATGGGGTGTTTCTTCATTTACAAGTCAGAGTCCAGTTAAGCAAACTCCTTAAAGGGATAGTTCACTCCAAGATCAAATTTGCTGCAATGTTTTGAAGTCTAGAAAGTGATCTGAACCAGACCACCCGAGTCCATATTCCACACCACACCACGCGTTGTGTTGTCTATACTCTGCAGTGTGCCTTTGGAGAAATCTACAGACCCCATCCCAAATGAATAGGAAAGATTGGCACCTCTAATTCCAGTTTATTAGCGCCACAGTTGAGGTATAAAACATCTGATAAACTTGGATTTTGTGGTGAACTACCCCTTTAATGAACCAATCGTTCATCTCTCATTAAACAAGCAATGTAAACAAAGCTCCAAATGAACTATACATTCTATTCACTACCATGTAGCTCTATGTCAGTGCAATATCTATCCATCTACAGGACAAGAATGGTCGCAATGAACTGAAATTGTGAGTAAGAACAACCAATAATACATTGCATACAGTTACAAGACATTTCAATCAAAAAACTGCTACGGTACATCTTGCAGAGACTTCACAATATAATCCTCATTTCCATGTGTGCTTGCCAAATGGCACCCTATTCCCTACATAGTTCACTACTTTTGGCCAATGAGCCCTGGTCAAAGTAGTGCACTATATAGGGAATAGAATGCCATTTAGGAAGTATCCTCTCTATGTAGGTCATTGAGTTAGGATGCCAATAACCATGACAACCAACCAACCAGCAAACCCAATTTGTGCAAAAATGGGGGCTCCCGTAATATTGAGCTTGTCAACCAACGAAATAACCCTAATTTACAATGATGAATTTTTTTTAGGAGATAAATATAGTTGATTCCTGAGAAACCTCCTGAGAATTGTAGGATTTCTCCACATGAAAGCAAATACTTCTGGGTGCCCTACGCCTGTGTCCCAAATAGCACTCTAGCGCCCAATAGTGCCCTAAAAGTAGTGCACTATTACATTTACATTTGGAATAGGGTGCCATTTGGGACGCACCCTACACCAGCAAAGTCCCCATAGGATGCTTGGTAACCATGAGCAGGCGTTTATATAGTGAGATCCCTGACACACAACTGAGGAAGAAAACAAAGGAGTTCTTTCAGAACAAAGACACACAGAGCTGCGTTGGATTGCAACCATTCAACCAAGAACTAGGAAGGTCAGAATAACGTCAGACCTTGGATGAGACATGGCAAGATAAAAGGGAAAGAAGAAGCGGCGTGACGGCCTTTCCAAAGCGCTAGGCCCACTGTCGCTGCAGTGTTGCATTGTGGGTATTGTAGTACCAGGTGTGTGTGTTCACCTGTATTGAGTTCTTGTTGTGTCACACACTGGCATGGCAGCTGGGTTGGTTAACCTAGCTTGGTGATCTGTAGACCCCCCTCTATCCTCACTGTATCGATGGAGGGCAAAGATTTCACTTTGTGAAAAAAGTCGAAGAGCGGGTTTCCGTCCACAAATATCCGGAAGCGCGTGTGTTCGCAGTGGATCTCGATCTGGATGGATAAGATAAGATAAGATAAGATAAGATAAGATAAGATAAGATTAGAGAGAGAGAGAGAGAGAGAGAGAGAGAGAGAGAGAGAGAGAGAGAGAGAGAGAGAGAGAGAGAGAGAGAGAGAGAGAGAGAGAGAGAGAGAGAGAGAGAGAGAGAGAGAGAGAGAGAGAGAGAGAGAGAGAAAAAAAAAAACACAGATGAAAACATCCCATTTCTAAACCAAGTCACATCATGTGGCCATGTGGTTATTTTCCCAAATGAAAGAGAGCTTGTTAGCTTTTGCATAACTTATCACTTACGCCATCCCTAACCCTCATCCTCTGACAAATGTGTGACTGGAGCAACCTGCTTTCCAATAAAACCACAACAAGGAACAACGTATGTTCCTTTTCACTGGGCTATATCTTTACATAACATCTGTACTGAATCATCACAGCAACTACAAATAAGTCAGAGACTGGTAGAGCGAGGGAGTGTATGAGATGGAGATAGTGGTGGAATGCCAATTATCATGAAGTTAAGACACTTGTTAACTGGGCTCTGGTCAAAACAAGTCTTCTATAAAGGGGACATGGTGCCATTTGGGACAAGTTGGATCAGAACGACAGTGAAGTGTTCTTGGTACCCTGAAGGGCTGGTCGGGTTAGGGGTTAGGGTTAGAATTTAAAAAGAGAGTGGAGTGTTATGGGTACCCTGAAGGCCTGGTCCAGTTAGGATTAAGGATGAAGGTTTAGGGGTTAGGATTATAGGTTAGGGGTTAGGATAAGTGTAACAGGTACCCTGAAGGCCTGGTCCAGTTAGGATTAAGGATGAAGGTTTAGGGGTTAGGATTATAGGTTAGGGGTTAGGATAAGTGTAACAGGTACCCTGAAGGGCTGGTCAGGGATGAAGGGGAAGTAGTCGATAGACTTCTCCTCCTCGCTCCACTGTCCCGAGACGCGGGAGTTACGCAGGAACTGGCGCTCGGCGAATCGAGCGCTGAGTTTCAGGGCCACATCCGGCTGTGGCTCCTCCTCCTCTGTGCCGCGGCCGCAAGTCAGGCTGACGTCAAAACTGAGACGGAAAGAAACGTAGAGAAGAGAAAAGTATTAGGTGTAACTGTGCTGGCTTAACAATATCCCTTTCTACCCTAGGTAACCTGTCCCTTAGTGGGATCCCTAGGTAACCTGTCCCTTAGTGGGATCCCTAGATAACCTGTCCCTTAGTGGGATCCCTAGGTAACCTGTCCCTTAGTGGGATCCCTAGGTAACCTGTCCCTTAGTGGGATCCCTAGGTAACCTGTCCCTTAGTGGGATCCCTAGGTAACCTGTCCCTTAGTGGGATCCCTAGGTAACCTGTCCCTTAGTGGGATCCCTAGGTAACCTGTCCCTTAGTGGGATCCCTAGGTAACCTGTCCCTTAGTGGGATCCATAGGTAACCTGTCCCTTAGTGGGATCCATAGGTAACCTGTCCCTTAGTGGGATCCATAGGTAACCTGTCCCTTAGTGGGATCCATAGGTAACCTATCCCTTAGTGGGATCCATAGGTAACCTGTACCTTAGTGGGATCCATAGGTAACCTGTACCTTAGTGGGATCCCTAAGTAACCTGTCCCTTAGTGGGATCCATAGGTAACCTGTCCCTAGGTAACTCTGTTACATGAGGAGACATTAAGAAAGAGCATATGGTAATGGAGCTGTAGGGGACATAGAGGAGGGACTATAGGGACAATGGTAATGGAACTGTAGGGGACATAGAGGAGGGACTATAGGGACATGATGCTGTAGGGGACATAGAGGAGGGACTATAGGGACATGATGCTGTAGGAGACATAGAGGAGGGACTATAGGGACATGATGCTGTAGGGGACATAGAGGAGGGACTATAGGGACATGATGCTGTAGGGGACATAGAGGAGGGACTATAGGGACATGATGCTGTAGGGGACATAGAGGAGGGACTATAGGGACAATGGTAATGGAGCTGTAGGGGACATAGAGGAGGGCCTATAGGGACAATGGTAATGGAGCTGTAGGGGACATAGAGGAGGGACTATAGGGACATGATGCTGTAGGGGACATAGAGGAGGGACTATAGGGACATGATGCTGTAGGGGACATAGATGAGGGACTATAGGGACATGATGCTGTAGGGGACATAGAGGAGGGACTATAGGGACAATGGTAATGGAGCTGTAGGGGACATAGAGGAGGGACTATAGGGACATGATGCTGTAGGAGACATAGAGGAGGGACTATAGGGACATGACGCTGTAGGAGACATAGAGGAGAGACTATAGGGACATGATGCTGTAGGGGACATAGAGGAGGGACTATAGGGACATGATGCTGTAGGGGACATAGAGGAGGGACTATAGGGACATGATGCTGTAGGGGACATAGAGGAGGGACTATAGGGACAATGGTAATGGAGCTGTAGGGGACATAGAGGAGGGACTATAGGGACAATGGTAATGGAGCTGTAGGGGACATAGAGGAGGGACTATAGGGACATGATGCTGTAGGAGACATAGAGGAGGGACTATAGGGACATGATGCTGTAGGAGACATAGAGGAGGGACTATAGGGACAATGGTAATGATGCTGTAGGGGACATAGAGGGGGGACTATAGGGACAATGGTAATGGAACTGTAGGGGACATAGAGGAGGGACTATAGGGACATGATGCTGTAGGGGACATAGAGGAGGGACTATAGGGACAATGGTAATGGAGCTGTAGGGGACATAGATGAGGGACTATAGGGACAATGGTAATGGAGCTGTAGGGGACATAGAGGAGGGCCTATAGGGACAATGGTAATGGAGCTGTAGGGGACATAGAGGAGGGACTATAGGGACATGATGCTGTAGGAGACATAGAGGAGGGACTATAGGGACAATGGTAATGATGCTGTAGGGGACATAGAGGGGGGACTATAGGGACAATGGTAATGGAACTGTAGGGGACATAGAGGAGGGACTATAGGGACATGATGCTGTAGGGGACATAGAGGAGGGACTATATGGACAATGGTAATGATGCTGTAGGGGACATAGAGGGGGGACTATAGGGACAATGGTAATGGAACTGTAGGGGACATAGAGGAGGGACTATAGGGACATGATGCTGTAGGGGACATAGAGGAAGGACTATATGGACAATGGTAATGATGCTGTAGGGGACATAGAGGAGGGACTATATGGACAATGGTAATGATGCTGTAGGGGACATAGAGGGGGGACTATAGGGACAATGGTAATGGAACTGTAGGGGACATAGAGGAGGGACTATAGGGACATGATGCTGTAGGGGACATAGAGGAAGGACTATAGGGACAATGGTAATGATGCTGTAGGAGACATAGAGGAAGGCCTACAGGGACATGGTGTCTGTGTAGGAGAAACACCACATAATACATTATGTTTAGCATCTGGAGGAGCAGTATGTTCACATCTGCCATGACAAGCATTTTGCCATGAACGTTGACATACTGTAAATATTGTGTGCCAGGCATTTAAAACTGATGTCACTAAATAGGTTTTTAAACTGAACATTAGTTTCTATTCAGGCCTATAAAGGACACACCCTAAAATGTCTCAACAAGCACTTTGTCCCAATTGGCACACTATCCCCTTTGTAGTACACTACGTTTGATCAGGGCCCCTAGGGCTCTGGTCAAAGGTAGGCTAGTGGACTACATAGGGAATAGGGTGCCATTCGGGATACAGCCCAGCTCTGCCTCAGCCTGGCCTGACTGTGGAGGTGAACACCCTGCCTTGCATTATGAAAAAGCCATCCTTTCTCAACACACCCACCCACGCAGTTCTCCATTTCTCCCCCCCGGGCCATTTCTTTGCCTCCTGCCATGCTGCTAATAATGAACTCATCTTTTTTTATTTTCCTTTTCTGAACCTATGTGCGATTCTGTCTTTTACAATACATGTTCTCTCTCCTTATGAGGCTAGATTCACATATTTCAGCAGACATAATATAGACAAAACAGCATTTCACCAATTAAAAATTCAATACACAGGCCTACAACAATTAATTGTATAGGCTACATTCTTACAGAATCAGAACTCCAACTAAAATGGAATGGGACTTAGAATGTAATGAAAAAGCAGTATATGACAGATAAGAAGTTGAGGATGACATTCATTCAGATAAGCCAGGACGCAAGTGAAAAATAGACCTAGTTAGTTCTGGTCCAGGATGCCTTCTCTTCTTCAAGAATAAGTTGAAGTCTAAGGCACTGCATCACAGTGCTAGAGGCATCACTACAGACCCAGGTTTGATCCCGGGCTGTATCACAACCGGCGTTATTGGGAGTCCCATAGGGCGGCGCACAATTGATCCAGCGTCGTCCAGGTTAGGGGAGGGTTTGGCCGGGGTAGGCCATCATTGTAAATAAGAATTTGTTCTTAACTGACTTGCCTAGTTAAATAAAGGTTCAATAAAAAAAAGAAGGCTCAGCATCAGCAAGCAGCACGTAACGGCATGGACCAGAGCTAACACCTAATGAGTGGAGGTTATTGGCTTAGCCTACCTGTCCGGCTCCAGATCAACAATGCCCATGACAATGACCTTCTTCCCCGGCCTCATACCACCTCTGATGCGGCCGCTGAATGGCACCTTCTATGATTGAGAGACAACATTTTATTTTAAATCATCACCACATTTAATCATCATCACAACACATAATGTGGACAAACACATGGAATACGATAGGGAAGGACTGACATCAAATGTCCCCCATCCTCCAGGGTAGGTGATGTGGTAATTATTTTTTTAAGGATTAACCATTCAGGCCTATATATTGATTAACGTCGATGGATGAGGATGAATCTTCCCACCAGAAGCCGTGAAATGTCCTCCCTATCCGGCGAGATAAGCCCGGGGTTCCCGAACGAATCGTTGTGATGGTCATCTTCAGTCTTCTTCAAAACCACCAGAGACAAAGGGGAAAGAAAAAACATAATGTATTGATCAGGTACAGCCTAAATAATAACAGCCTAATCAATGGGCGGAGTAGCCTAGCGTTCTAATAGGCTGCATATTGCTCAAGGTCTTCTCGGCCGTTGAAAAAGCCAACGGCATGGCCCTCATGCCGCTATTCAACAATCAAAAGGTTGGGAAATCCATGGCTGTCAAAATATCTGTCATGTTCTAGACTAGAGCGCGTAAGACCTGTGACAACGTTTGTTCATTACCATCAAGGCGCACATAGATAGCCTACATTGTAAATTGATAACGAGAAATAATGCACCGTATCGGTTAAACGACCTAGGTGACCACCACACAGATACATTTCCACATGCAGAATCATATGGAATTTCTTCCGCGCCCACATCAAAGGTCGACTCGGGCTGTGCTTGGGAATGCACAGCCAGCCTATTGCCATATTACTCCCCACAATAATAGAAACTTGATGATGACGTAAATTACAGCTCTCCACAAATGACACGCGTAACCGTTTTTACGCGCAGATACAGAAAACAACAAATTCCGAGCAAACAGCTGTTTAACAGCAAATTGTAATACTCACTATTCCGTCCTTTTCCGTTACCGACACCGCCATCTTGACTTGTACAGAATACCATAGGATGCTTATCAGAAGAGAGGCAGCCCAGGCAGCCCTCCCCTACTGGAATGTGTCAGCGTCGTGGCAGCAGTGACTCAAGGAGCCTATTCCTAGGTGTCCACACACCCAACCCACACTCAACAAGCAGCGGAGAGGAATCCTAAACAATACGTGGAGTTACCTACGGTATTCACATTTAGGACTAGAAGACGTCTCGTGTAGGCTGGCTGGCTGAGGCTGCGTGTTGTAGTAGGCTATGCCTAGGCCATACATATCCGCTCTAGAAATGGGTGGATAGCCTTTTTATTTTGCTGATGTATGCTTTATAATAATAAGAGGGGCTTTGGTAATCCCCGTCTGTTTGAGAACGAGCCAGGCTAATCAGATTTTTATTTTCCTCCCAACCCCCTTCACCTAATTATGCTGAACCCCCATAAAGTGGGGTCTCTTCTCTCGTTCGACTCTAATATTGAGTGGAAATATTTTGTATAGCCTCGTTCCTAGACTAATAAAGATGCCTATGTGGTAGGAGCCGAGGATAGACGATTAAACCATGTTGAGATGATAATGATAGTGTTAACTAAATGTGGTGCAAAAGAAACAACCAACTTGATATATAAATCTAGGCTATATGAGTACAGCTAATTTTGTTCTTGCAAAAGGGCTATTTGACTGTAAATACTGAGTTCATTGAGAAATATCCTACTTTGTTGGACAACATTGAGCTATAAATACCATGTTTCCGCTCAATAATTATATAGGACATTATTTGCCTATGCCAATCAGGAGGGCATGCACACACACACACACACACACACACACACACACACACACACACACACAGTGTCACACATGCCACACACATACTGATTTAAATTGCCCGAGGGCGTCCTTCTGTGGCAGTTCACAGTACTACAAATCCAAATCCTCTACTCTAGGCCTGCTATATTATATTCTGCAGTTCCCTCATTCAAAAACAAGGGCTCATTAGGGTTCAATACAGAACCATTTCTTATAAGAGTGTAGCCAACATGTTGTAGACAGAGATTGAATGACAAGATGTTTTGTGAATCTCAAGTCTACTGTCTTCTCTTCCTGTTAGTGACTTCCTCAGTTAGAGCAGCCTACATGATTGGATAATAGGGAACCATCATTCAGTGTTGTATTGGGGCTGTGTGTAGCCCTGCACAAGGTTAGAGATTAAAATGTTGGGAGTGAATTGGCTACTGAATAGCTGCTGGTGTCTACTACCATTACGCCCTTGAGCAAGGCACTTAACCCACAAAATAGCTCTCCATCCAGGGGCTCTGCACAGTGGGTGGGGTTGGGGAAAAGGCAGGCTAGGTACCTATTCTGGAACATAGGATGACTCTCAAAAGACAGCAAGGCACACAACTGACATTCTGTCCATTGCAGCACCTGTCCCTGAAGTTATGCTGGCTAGCCCAGGACATATCTCCTATCCTCCTCCTCTCTTCAAGTCATGGGGGCTAGCCCAGGACATATCTCCTATCCTCCTCCTCTCTTCAAGTCATGGGGGCTAGCCCACAACACATCTTCTCTCCTCCTCCTCTCTTCAAGTCATGGGGGCTAGCCCACAACATATCTTCTCTCCTCCTCCTCTCTTCAAGTCATGGGGGCTAGCCCACAACACATCTTCTCTCCTCCTCCTCTCTTCAAGTCATGGGGGCTAGCCCACAACATATCTTCTCTCCTCCTCCTCTCTTCAAGTCATGGGGGCTAGCACAGGACATATCTTCTCTCCTCCTCCTCTCTTCAAGTCATGGGGGCTAGCCCAGGACATATCTTCTCTCCTCCTCCTCTCTTCAAGTCATGGGTGCTAGCACAGGACATATCTTCTCTCCTCCTCCTCTCTTCAAGTCATGGGGTCTAGCCCACAACAAATCTTCTCTCCTCCTCCTCTCTTCAAGTCATGGGGTCTAGCCCACAACATATCTTCTCTCCTCCTCCTCTCTTCAAGTCATGGGGGCTAGCACAGGACATATCTCCTCTCATCCTCCTCTCTTCAAGTCATGGGGGCTAGCCCAGGACATATCTCCTCTCATCCTCCTCTCTTCTCTGGTCTATTCTCTTCATCTCTTTCGTTCCCTTCTTTCATCATCTCAACCTGCCCAAACACACGTCGACAGATCTCCCACCAAGTCAAAACGGGGACCCGAACCAGCGACCTCTCGGCCACCGGCCCAAGCTCCCAACCACCAGGCCACCAACCATCCAAGATCCCCCCCAAAGTTCCCAGAGAGCTGCCCCTGGCCATCGAGACCCCCCCCCCCCCCCCCCCCCCCCCGAAAAAAATAATAATAATAATAGTAAATAAATAAATAACCTCTCCTTCCACTAGATGTTGGAGCATCGTTGCGGGATTTGCTTCCATTCAGCCACAAGAGCATTTGTGAGGTCGGGCATTGATGTTGGGCGATTAGGACTCGCTCGCAGTCGACGTTCCAATTAATTCCAAAGGTGTTCGATGAGGTTGAGGTCAGGGCTCTGTGCAGGCCAGTCAATTCATTCCATACCGATCTCAACAAACAATTTCTGTATGGACCTCACTTTGTGCATGGGGGCATTGTCATGCTGAAACAGTAAAGGGCCTTCCCCAAACTGTTGCCACAAAGTTGGAAGCACAGAATCATCTGGAATGTCATTGTATGCTGTAGCGTTAAGATTTCCCTTCACTGGAACTAAGGGGCCTAGCCCGAACCATGAAAAACAGCCCCAGACCATTATTCCTCCTCTACCAAACTTTACAGTTGGCATTATGCATTGGGGCAGGTAGTGTTCTCCTGGCATCCGCCAAACCCAGATTCGTCCATCGGACAGCCAGATGCTGAAGCGTGATTCATCACTCCAGAGAACGTGTTTCCACTGCTCCAGAGTCCAATGGCGGCGAGCTTTACACCACTCCAACCGACGCTCTGCATTGTGCATGGTGATCTTAGGCTTGTGTGCGGCTGCTCGGCCATGGAAACCCATTTCATGAAGCTCCCAATGAACATTTATTGTGCTGACGTTGTTTCCAGAGACAGTTTGGAACTCTGTAGGGAGTGTTCCAACCGAGGACAGATATATTTTTACGCTCTACACGCTTCAGCACTCGGCGGTCCCGTTCTGTGAGCTTGTGTGGCCTACCACTTCGCGGCTGAGGCGTTGTTGCTCCTAGACGTTTCCACTTCACAATAACAGCACTTACAGTTGACCGGGGCAGCTCTAGCAGTGCGGAAATTTGACGAACTGACTTGTTGGAAAGGTGGCATCCTATGACGGTGTCACGTTGAACGTCACTGAGCTCTTCAGTAAGGCCATTCTACTGCCAATGTTTGTCTATGGAGATTGCATGGCTGTGTGCTCGATTTTATACACCTGTCAGCAATGGTTGTGGCTGAAAAAGCCAAATCCACTAATTTGAAGGGGTGTCCACATACTGCTTTATATATAGTGTATGTCCCTAGGGCATAGGCCAGGACTGCCCAACCCTGTTGTTCAGGTGAATCAGGTTAGTTACAACTGGTGTTGGAGCGAAAACCTACAGGATGGTAGCTCTCCAGGAACAGGGTTGGAGAGCCCTGACCTAGGCTATAGGTAGTCATCCTTAACATTGACTAAACATTGAAGGCAATTGCGTTTCTGGCAACAATGTGGGGTTTTCCAATGGTTGAAGTAACAGAGATTACATTTTACATTTTAGTCATTTAGCAGACGCTCTTATCCAGAGCGACTTACAGTTAGTGCATACATTATTATTATATATATTTTTTCATACTGGCCCCCCCGTGGGAATCGAACCCACAACCCTGGCGTTGCAAACGCCATGCTCTACCAACTGAGCTACATCCCTGCCGGCCATTCCCTCCCCTACCCTGGACGACGCTGGGCCCATTGTGCGCCGCCCCATGGGTCTCCCGGTCGCGGCCGGCTACGACAGAGCCTGGATTCGAACCAGGATCTCTAGTGGCACAGCTAGCACTGCGATGCAGTGCCTTAGACCACTGCGCCACTCGGGGACGCAATGGACACAACAAGAAACACTGGTGTTAGGGTACAGTGAAAGACGAGGGAGGGCCTACTGTAATACATTGCCATCAGTTGTAATAAACCCCCATTTCCATGAGTTTCTATTCTTAACATGGTATATAGGCCTATTGTCCTCCTGTGACAATCCCATAAACCGGAGGTTTCTTCAGGAAGCTAGGGGGAGGTCAATTTGGAATAATTCTATGGAATAGTGTATATCCTAGGGTTGGAAAATTCCGCTAACTTACCCAAAATTCCCTGGTTTTCCAGAAATCGCGGTTGGAATATTCCTGGAATCAGGAGGGAATACACAGGAAATCCAGGAATCCTCCAACCAGGGTTTCTCGAAAACCTGGGCACGTCTCAGTGCAACACAAGCTCCAAAGAAAATGGCATCCCTCGCCGTAACTGCAGCGGTATAGGGTCTATCCCACAGGGGGTATGAAAAAAAATTATGGATGCACTAACTGTAAGTCGCTCTGGATAAGAGCGTCTGCTAAATGACTAAAATGTAAATGTAAAATGTATCCATTTTATTTATTCATTTTTATGCCAATTTGTTTTAGATGGAAACGATATAGGCTATATTGTTTGTACTGTTTAATATGCTACGATGGCATCCAGCAGCCACACATAGACCTAACCTACAGAAACTAATGCAGCCACACATAGACCTAACCTACAGAAACTAATGCTGCCACACATAGACCTAACCTACAGAAACTAATGCAGCCACACATAGACCTAACCTACAGAAACTAATGCAGCCACACATAGACCTAACCTACAGAAACTAATGCAGCCACACATAGACCTAACCTACAGAAACTAATGCAGCCACACATAGACCTAACCTACAGAAACTAATGCAGCCACACATAGACCTAACCTACAGAAACTAATGCAGCCACACATAGACCTAACCTACAGAAACTAATGCAGCCACACATAGACCTAACCTACAGAAACTAATGCAGCCACACATAGACCTAACCTACAGAAACTAATGCAGCCACACATAGACCTAACCTACAGAAACTAATGCAGCCACACATAGACCTAACCTACAGAAACTAATGCAGCCACACATAGACCTAACCTACAGAAACTAATGCTGCCACACATAGACCTAACCTACAGAAACTAATGCAGCCACACATAGACCTAACCTACAGAAACTAATGCAGCCACACATAGACCTAACCTACAGAAACTAATGCAGCCACACATAGACCTAACCTACAGAAACTAATGCAGCCACACATAGACCTAACCTACAGAAACTAATGCAGCCACACATAGACCTAACCTACAGAAACTAATGCTGCCACACATAGACCTAACCTACAGAGACTAATGCAGCCACACATAGACCTAACCTACAGAAACTAATGCAGCCACACATAGACCTAACCTACAGAAACTAATGCAGCCACACATAGACCTAACCTACAGAAAGTAATGCAGCCACACATAGACATTGTGAGCTCCTGAGTGGCGCAGTGGTCTAAGGCACTGCATCGCAGTGCTAACTGTGCCACTAGAGATCCTGGTTCGAATCCAGGCTCTGTCGCAGCCGGCCGCGACCGGGAGACTCATGGGCGGCGCACAATTGGCCCAGCGTCGTCCAGGGTAGGGGAGGGAATGGCCGGCAGGGATGTAGATCAGTTGATAGAGCATGGCGTTTGCAACGCCAGCGTTGTGGGTTCGATTCCCACAGGGGGCCAGTATAATTTTTTTTTTTTTTTAAATGCATTCACTAACTGTAAGTCGCTCTGGATAAGAGCGTCTGCTAAATGACTAAAATGTAAATGTAAATAGACATAAACTACAGAAACTAATGCAAAAAGCCAAGATGTGTCGTTTGTTGTTTTTCTTAGTCTACAGATGTAGGATCTTAATTTGAGCCAGTTTTCTACATCAGGAAAATAATCCTGAGGTAACAGGAAATGTGAATTATTATGCAGATTTTAATTAATGGACTTTTTTTGTAGGAGTTGATAAATTTTTCGTTAGGGAAATTAAAAACTTTAGAAGCCTTTTTAAACCTCGAATACACTACAACATTCTCAGCAACAAAAGTGTGATCGATTTAAGATCCTACATCTGTAGCTGCTCCCCTGTTCTGTAATTTAGTAGTAGGTTAACAGGTGCGTTCATTCCGGAGCGAGAGGCCTGCATGCATTCAGTCTGAATAATGCCACTTGTCCCTTCTCCAGACCCAACCTGTTCTACCGCTTCACAATAGAATGTAGCCCAACTACACCCTGATGTCAGCTGATCTTCACACAAGGTTTAGTTCTGTTGGTTCATGTTTTCACACAGTAGGCTAGGCACACTCACACTCATTGCTACAGTGCTATAGGCTATGTTGTTGCTCTCCATCTTATAGACTTCAGCTTCTTCTTGAGTAGAGGAACTTTTTCAGGTGAGTCCCTGTTGCAATTTGGGACCAGTGTTTTCCTAGTTGGCTAAATTACACAGCTGGTTTTTTTCTGTATTTGCTTTTCCTGTGGTTGTCTCTTTCAAAGATTGGCTAACCGCATGGTACCTGTATCAGTGCATATCTGAAATGATAACGATGAATCGATATGTCACTTGTCAGATTCAGCAAGTGTAGCCTGGCTCTTCCAACTTTTTTCCACCGAGGTCTGAAGGGCTGCACTTCTAATTGGTTATATTTACTCGCTGTCAAAATGTGCAAATAAATATTCCTCTAGCCATTACCTCTGGAGTTGTCTATGGTCCCTGACTGTCCAGCTTTTGTTTTGATGACTGTTAGCAAGCTGGATTATAAATGTAGTCTATGATAATTCCTACACAGTTTTGATTTGGTTTTAGACATATAAAATCTAATTGAATCTGTTATATGCGCTGAATACAACAGGTGTAGACTTTACTGTGAAATGCTTACTTACAAGCCCTTAACCAACAATGCTGAGTTACAAAGTAAGACCGTTTGGAAATAAAAATAGAACACAATTAATAACAATAACAGCTATATATATATATACAGTGGGGAGAACAAGTATTTGATACACTGCCGATTTTGCAGGTTTTCCTACTTACAAAGCATGTAGAGGTCTGTAATTTTTTATCATAGGTACACTTCAACTGTGAGAGACGGAATCTACAACAAAAATCCAGAAAATCACATTGTATAATTTTAAAGTAATTAATTTGCATTTTATTGCATGACATAAGTATTTGATACATCAGAAAAGCAGAACTTAATATTTGGGACAGAAACCTTTGTTTGCAATTACAGAGATCATACGTTTCCTGTAGGTCTTGACCAGGTTTGCACACACTGCAGCAGGGTTTTTGGCCCACTCCTCCATACAGACCTTCTCCAGATCCTTCAGGTTTCGGGGCTGTCGCTGGGCAATACAGACCTTCAGCTCCCTCCAAAGATTTTCTATTGGGTTCAGGTCTGGAGACTGGCTAGGCCACTCCAGGAACTTGAGATGCTTCTTACGGAGCCACTCCTTAGTTGCCCTGGCTGTGCGTTTCGGGTAGTTGTCATGCTGGAAGACCCAGCCACGACCCATCTTCAATGCTCTTACTGAGGGAAGGAGGTTGTTGGCCAAGATCTCGCGATACATGGCCCCATCCATCCTCTCCTCAATACGGGGCAGTCGTCCTGTCCCCTTTGCAGAAAAGCATCCACAAAGAATGATGTTTCCACCTCCATGCTTCACGGTTGGGATGGTGTTCTTAGGGTTGTACTCATCCTTCTTCTTCCTCCATTCACGGCGAGTGGAGTTTAGACCAAAAAGCTCTATTTTTGTCTCATCAGACCACATGACCTTCTCCCATTCCTCCTCTGGATCATCCAGATGGTCATTGGCAAACTTCAGATGGGCCTGGACATGCGCTGGCTTGAGCAGGGGGACCTTGCGTGCGCTGCAGGATTTTAATCCATGACGGCGTAGTGTGTTACTAATGGTTTTCTTGAGACTGTGGTCCCAGCTCTCTTCAGGTCATTGACCAGGTCCTGCCGTGTAGTTCTGGGCTGATCCCTCACCTTCCTCATGATCATTGATGCCCCACGAGGTGAGATCTTGCATGGAGCCCCAGACCGAGGGTGATTGACCGTCATCTTGAACTTCTTCCATTTTCTAATAATTGCGCCAACAGTTGTTGCCTTCTCACCAAGCTGCTTGCCTATTGTCCTGTAGCCCATCCCAGCCTTGTGCAGGTCTACAATTTTATCCCTGATGTCCTTACACAGCTCTCTGGTCTTGGCCATTGTGGAGAGGTTGGAGTCTGTTTGATTGAGGTTGTGGACAGGTGTCTTTTATACTGATAACAAGTTCAAACAGGTGCCATTAATACAGGTAACGAGTGGACAGAGGAGCCTCTTAAAGAAGAAGTTACAGGTCTGTGAGAGCCAGAAATCTTGCTTGTTTGTAGGTGACCAAATACTTATTTTCCACCATAATTTGCAAATAAATTCATAAAAAATCCTACAATGTGATTTTCTGGATTTCTTTTCTTAATTTGTCTGTCATAGTTGACGTGTACCTATGATGAAAATTACAGGCCTCTCTCATCTTTTTAAGTGGGAGAACTTGCACAATTGGTGGCTGACTAAATACTTTTTTCCCCCACTGTGTATATATATAGCTATATACAAGGAGTACCGGTACAGAGTAAATGTGCAGGGGTACGAGGCAGTTGAGTTAATATGTACATGTGTATTAAAAAAAATATATATTACTCAAACCACCAGCGGGCCGGATTGAATTGGCTAAAGGGCCGGACTTGGCCCGCAGGCCGCATGTTTGACACCCCTGAACTGGGTGCTTTACTAAGTATTGTAACATTTGCTTGTTGTATGTATCAAATGAATATTATTCTGGATTCTATTTGGCTATTGCTTCTTTTATGGAGCTTCTTTAACTGGAAATTGTATTTTAATTTGTTAATATCAAGTATTTCAAAGAGTGTTTGCTGTCTGCAATTTGATTAATAAAATATTGAATTTAAATGTATTCTTCACACCTAAAGATAAGAACCCCTGTCCGAAATTATTTTGCAGTGAATGAATGCTCTCTGTCTGTGTATTGTCATGAATCTTGCCCTGGAGGCAGATCTGCAGAGTGGCCACCAGCTGCCACAGCCACGAAGTCATTAAATCAGATTTTAAACCTAACCTTATCCCTAACCTTACCACACTGTTGACCCTAATGCCTAACCCTAACCTTAAATTAAGACCAAAAAGCACATTTTTATTTTAATGAATTTTTATGATATAGCCAATTTTGACTTGCAGCTGAACTATCTAGCGGAAATCGCTCAGTTCTGTTACCAGGGCAACTATTTATGACAATAAACATCAACCTGCGCCAGATGGGCCCTCAATTTCAAGGCTGGTGTAGCAGTTAACAGTGGCTGCTGTACATACTGTATACACCACCCCAGCATGGGTAACAGTGGCTGCTGTACATACTGTATACACCACCCCAGCATGGGTAACAGTGGCTGCTGTACATATACACCACCCCAGCATGGGTAACAGTGGCTGCTGTACATACTGTATACACCACCACAGCATGGGTAACAGTGGCTGCTGTACATACTGTATACACCACCCCAGCATGGGTAACAGTGGCTGCTGTACATACTGTATACACCACCACAGCATGGGTAACAGTGGCTGCTGTACATATACACCACCCCAGCATGGGTAAAAGTGGCTGCTGTACATATACACCACCCCAGCATGGGTAACAGTGGCTGCTGTACATATACACCACCCCAGCATGGGTAACAGTGGCTGCTGTACATATACACCACCCCAGCATGGGTAACAGTGGCTGCTGTATATACTGTATACACCACCCCAGCATGGGTAACAGTGGCTGCTGTACATACTGTATACACCACCCCAGCATGGTACCAATCTGGACCCCACTGCTATTCTGCATCTTTATCCCCCTGTTGTTAACTACTATTGCTGTCTTAATAAAGTGACAATCATGGGGGATATATAAATATATATATATATATATATATATATATATATATGTATGTATATATACAGTGAGGGAAAAAAGTATTTGATCCCCTGCTGATTTTGTACGTTTCCCCACTGACAAAGAAATTATCAGTCTATAATTCTAATGGTAGGTTTATTAAAACAGTGAGAGACAGAATAACAACAAAAAAATCCAGAAAAACGCATGTCAAAAATGTTATAAATTGATTTGCATTTTAATGAAGGAAATAAGTATTTGACCCCCTCTCAATCTGAAAGATTTCTGGCTCCCAGGTGTCTTTTATACAGGTAACGAGCTGAGATTAGGAGCACACTCTTAAATGGAGTGCTCCTAATCTCAGTTTGTTACCTGTATAAAAGACACCTGTCCACAGAAGCAATCAATCAATCAGATTCCAAACTCTCCACCATGGCCAAGCCAAAGAGCTCTCCAAGGATGTCAGGGACAAGATTGTAGACCTACACAAGGCTGGAATGGGCTACAAGACCATCGCCAAGCAGCTTGGTGAGAAGGTGACAACAGTTGGTGCGATTATTCGCAAATGGAAGAAACACAAAATAACTGTCAATCTCCCTCGGCCTGGGGCTCCATGCAAGATCTCACCTCGTGGAGTTGCAATGATCATGAGAACGGTGAGGAATCATCCCAGAACTACACGGGAGGATCTTGTCAATGATCTCAAGGCAGCTGGGACCATAGTCACCAAGAAAACAATTGGTAACACACTACGCCGTGAAGGACTGAAATCCTGCAGCGCCCGCAAGGCCCCCTGCTCAAGAAAGCACATATACAGGGCCATCTGAAGTTTGCCAATGAACATCTGAATGATTCAGAGGAGAACTGGGTGAAAGTGTTGTGGTCAGATGAGACCAAAATCGAGCTCTTTGGCATGAACTCAACTCGCCGTGTTTGGAGGAGGAGGAATGCTGCCTATGACCCCAAGAACACCATCCCCACCGTCAAACATGGAGGTAGAAACATTATGCTTTGGGGGTGTTTTTCTGCTAACAACTTCACTGAATCAAAGGGACGATGGACGGGGCCATGTACCGTCAAATCTTGGGTGAGAACCTCCTTCCCTCAGCCAGGGCATTGAAAATGGGTCGTGGATGGGTATTCCAGCATGACAATGACCCAAAACACACGGCCAAGGCAACAAAGGAGTGGCTCAAGAAGAAGCACATTAAGGTCCTGGAGTGGCCTAGTCAGTCTCCAGACCTTAATCCCATAGAAAATCTGTGGAGGAAGCTGAAGGTTCGAGTTGCCAAACGTCAGCCTCGAAACCTTAATGACTTGGAGAAGATCTGCAAAGAGGACTGGGACAAAATCCCTCTTGAGATGTGTGCAAACCTGGTGGCCAACTACAAGAAACGTCTGACCTCTGTGATTGCCAACAAGGGTTTTGCCACCAAGTACTAAGTCATGTTTTGCACAGGGGTCAAATACTTATTTCCCTAATTAAAATGTAAATCAATTTATAACATTTTTGACATGCGTTTTTCTGGATTGTTTTGTTGTTATTCTGTCTCTCACTGTTCAAATAAACCTACCATTAAAATTATAGACTGATCATGTATTTGTCAGTGGGCAAACATACAAAATCAGCAGGGGATCAAATACTTTTTTCCCTCATTGTATATATATATATACAGTGGGGAGAACAAGTATTTGATACACTGCCGATTTTGCAGGTTTTCCTACTTACAAAGCATGTAGAGGTCTGTAATTTTTATCATAGGAACACTTCAACTGTGAGAGACAGAATCTAAAACAAAAATCCAGAAAATCACATTGTATGATTTTTAAGTAATTAATTTGCATTTTATTGCATGACATAAGTATTTGATACATCAGAAAAGCAGAACTTAATATTTGGTACAGAAACCTTTGTTTGCAATTACAGAGATCATACGTTTCCTGTAGGTCTTGACCAGGTTTGCACACACTGCAGCAGGGATTTTGGCCCACTCCTCCATACAGACCTTCTCCAGATCCTTCAGGTTTCGGGGCTGTCACTGGGCAATACGGACTTTCAGCTCCCTCCAAAGATTTTCTATTGGGTTCAAGTCTGGAGACTGGCTAGGCCACTCCAGGACATTGAGATGCTTCTTACGGAGCCACTCCTTAGTTGCCCTGGCTGTGTGTTTCGGGTCGTTGTCATGCTGGAAGACCCAGCCACGACCCATCTTCAATGCTCTTACTGAGGGAAGGAGGTTGTTGGCCAAGATCTCGCGATACATGGCCCCATCCATCCTCCCCTCAATACAGTGCAGTCGTCCTGTCCCCTTTGCAGAAAAGCATCCCCAAAGAATGATGTTTCCACCTCCATGCTTCACGGTTGGGATGGTGTTCTTGGGGTTGTACTCATCCTTCTTCTTCCTCCAAAAACGGCGAGTGGAGTTTAGACCAAAAAGCTATATTTTTGTCTCATCAGACCACATTACCTTCTCCCATTCCTCCTCTGGATCATCCAGATGGTCATTGGCAAACTTCAGATGGGCCTGGACATGTGCTGGCTTGAGCAGGGAGACCTTGCGTGCGCTGCAGGATTTTAATCCATGACGGCGTAGTGTATTACTAATGGTTTTCTTTGAGACTGTGGTCCCAGCTCTCTTCAGGTCATTGACTAGGTCCTGCCGTGTAGTTCTGGGCTGATCCCTCACCTTCCTCATGATCATTGATGCCCCACGAGGTGAGATCTTGCATGGAGCCCCAGACCGAGGGTGATTGACCGTCATCTTGAACTTCTTCCATTTTCTAATAATTGCGCCAACAGTGGTTGCCTTCTCACCAAGCTGCTTGCCTATTGTCCTGTAGCCCATCCCAGCCTTGTGCAGGTCTACAATTATATCCCTGATGTCCTTACACAGCTCTCTGGTCTTGGCCATTGTGGAGAGGTTGGAGTCTGTTTGATTGTGTGGACAGGTGTCTTTTATACAGGTAACGAGTTCAAACAGGTGCAGTTAATACAGGTAATGAGTGGAGAACAGGAGGGCTTCTTAAAGAAAAACTAACAGGTCTGTGAGAGCCGGAATTCTTACTGGTTGGTAGGTGATCAAATACTTATGTCATGCAATAAAATGCAAATTAATTACTTAAAAATCATACAATGTGATTTTCTGGATTTTTGTTTTAGATTCCATCTCTCACAGTTGAAGTGTACCTATAATAAAAATGACAGACCTCTACATGCTTTGTAAGTAGGAAAACCTGCAAAATCGGCAGTGTATCAAATACTTGTTCTCCCCACTGTATATATATATTTATTATTATTATTCTAAGATATTATTTTTTACATTTGTTAGTTTTTTCTTCTTCTTCCAGTGGGCGGAGGGAAGGATGAAGGCAGAGCAGGAAGCTCCTCCCCCCTCCCCGGGACTGGAGGGTTCGGCGATCCGGTGTCGGGAAGTGTGTCGGTCGTACGGGAAACTCAAAGTCCTGAGTAACCTCAACTTGACCGTGAAACAGGGATACATGTGAGTAAATAACACTGACACTACAAAAAAATTCACGCTTAATGTCCAAATCATCTATAAGTAAGTTCATTGAGTGACACTATTACGTTTTAGATACTTTATAATACCTTTGACTTGCATTGGATTTGTGCCACAAATGCTAAAAAGTTAGCATTTGAAACGATGGCCAGGTAAACAAAACCAAAAGCATGGATTGGTCCATAGACTGCTTACAGGGCAAGGAACAAGGCCGGATTACCAAACGGGCACGCAGGGCACGTGCCCCGGGGCCCCCGTTTTGTTTATAGCTAAATGTGTAGAATTGCAGGAAATTAGCTTTTAAACTGTAAAGTTCTCTCTCAGCCTCACGGCAAAAAGTGTAGAATTGCAGGAAATGAGCTTTAAAACAGCAAAATATTCTGTCAGCCTCATGACAAAATGTTCTGTTAGCCTCATGACAAAATGTTCTGTTAGCCTCATGACAAAATGTTCTGTTAGCCTCATGACAAAATGTTCTGTTAGCCTCATGACAAAATGTTCTGTTAGCCTCATGACAAAATGTTCTGTTAGCCTCATGACAAAATGTTCTGTTAGCCTCATGACAAAATGTTCTGTTAGCCTCATGACAAAATGTGTAGAATAGCATTATATAACTGCACATTTGTTCAACACAAAATGTGTTGAAATCCAGGAAGTTAGCTGTTTTCCAGGACCCCAAATGCGGTAGTCCGGCCCTGGTAAGGAAACCGATATATCATTTTGTAATTTGGGTCTATCTCTTTAAAGCCTAATGATAATCTATACCTTTAAACAAGTACACAACATAATTGCATTCTTGCGTTGCGCACTTGCGTATGGTATAAATTAGGCTTCACTTGGATTTTCACGTGAATCATGCATTGATGTCATTGGAAGTTTTAATGCGAGTTACAATTAGGATTCAGACCATACTGAGTAATAAAGGTAGCAATGCTATCATGCTATCATACTATAGTACAGGGGTATTCAACTCTTACCCGACGAGGTCCGGAGCCTGCTGGTTTTCTGTTCTACCTAATAAATAATTGCACACACCTGGTGTCACAGGTCTAAACCAGTCCCTGACTAGAGGGGATCAATGAGAAACTTGCTTTGAGGTCCAGAGTTGAGTTTGAGGGCTATAGTAGATATCTATGGTTTAGCGCTTATGTGAAAAAATAAATACCCAAAATGCTCTTCTCGCTTATCTTGCAGCTACGGCCTGCTGGGTCCGAGTGGGTGTGGGAAGACCACACTGTTGAAATGCATTCTGGGAACACTGAAGATCTCCCGAGGGCACATCAGCGTGTTGGGGAAGCCACCCGCATTTCCTGGTCACCAGGTCCCTGGGAGGATGGTGGGGTACATGCCACAGGTAAACTGTTACCTTATAGGAACACTACATACCACAGGTAAACTGTTACCTTATAGGAACACTACATACCACAGGTAAACTGTTACCTTATGGGAACACTACATACCACAGGTAAACTGTTACCTTATAGGAACACTACATACCACAGGTAAACTGTTACCTTATAGGAACACTACATACCACAGGTAAACTGTTACCTTATAGGAACACTACATACCACAGGTAAACTGTTACCTTATAGGAACACTACATACCACAGGTAAACTGTTACCTTATAGGAACACTACATACCACAGGTAAACTGTTACCTTATAGGAACACTACATACCACAGGTAAACTGTTACCTTATAGGAACACTACATACCACAGGTAAACTGTTACCTTATAGGAACACTACATACCACAGGTAAACTGTTACCTTATAGGAACACTACATACCACAGGTAAACTGTTACCTTATAGGAACACTACATAGCACAGGTAAACTGTTACCTTATAGGAACACTACATACCACAGGTAAACTGTTACCTTATAGGAACACTACATAGCACAGGTAAACTGTTACCTTATAGGAACACTACATACCACAGGTAAACTGTTACCTTATAGGAACACTACATAGCACAGGTAAACTGTTACCTTATAGGAACACTACATACCACAGGTAAACTGTTACCTTATAGGAACACTACATACCACAGGTAAACTGTTACCTTATAGGAACACTACATACCACAGGTAAACTGTTACCTTATAGGAACACTACATACCACAGGTAAACTGTTACCTTATAGGAACACTACATACCACAGGTAAACTGTTACCTTATAGGAACACTACATACCACAGGTAAACTGTTACCTTATAGGAACACTACATAGCACAGGTAAACTGTTACCTTATAGGAACACTACATACCACAGGTAAACTGTTACCTTATAGGAACACTACATAGCACAGGTAAACTGTTACCTTATAGGAACACTACATACCACAGGTAAACTGTTACCTTATAGGAACACTACATACCACAGGTAAACTGTTACCTTATAGGAACACTACATACCACAGGTAAACTGTTACCTTATAGGAACACTACATACCACAGGTAAACTGTTACCTTATAGGAACACTACATACCACAGGTAAACTGTTACCTTATAGGAACACTACATACCACAGGTAAACTGTTACCTTATAGGAACACTACATACCACAGGTAAACTGTTACCTTATAGGAACACTACATAGCACAGGTAAACTGTTACCTTATAGGAACACTACATACCACAGGTAAACTGTTACCTTATAGGAACACTACATACCACAGGTAAACTGTTACCTTATAGGAACACTACATACCACAGGTAAACTGTTACCTTATAGGAACACTACATACCACAGGTAAACTGTTACCTTATAGGAACACTACATACCACAGGTAAACTGTTACCTTATAGGAACACTACATACCACAGGTAAACTGTTACCTTATGGGACCACTACATACCACAGGTAAACTGTTACCTTATAGGAACACTACATACCACAGGTAAACTGTTACCTTATAGGAACACTACATACCACAGGTAAACTGTTACCTTATAGGAACACTACATACCACAGGTAAACTGTTACCTTATAGGAACACTACATACCACAGGTAAACTGTTACCTTATAGGAACACTACATACCACAGGTAAACTGTTACCTTATAGGAACACTACATACCACAGGTAAACTGTTACCTTATAGGAACACTACATACCACAGGTAAACTGTTACCTTATAGGAACACTACATACCACAGGTAAACTGTTACCTTATAGGAACACTACATACCACAGGTAAACTGTTACCTTATAGGAACACTACATACCACAGGTAAACTGTTACCTTATAGGAACACTACATACCACAGGTAAACTGTTACCTTATAGGAACACTACATACCACAGGTAAACTGTTACCTTATAGGAACACTACATAGCACAGGTAAACTGTTACCTTATAGGAACACTACATACCACAGGTAAACTGTTACCTTATAGGAACACTACATACCACAGGTAAACTGTTACCTTATAGGAACACTACATACCACAGGTAAACTGTTACCTTATAGGAACACTACATGCCACAGGTAAACTGTTACCTTATAGGAACACTACATACCACAGGTAAACTGTTACCTTATAGGAACACTACATACCACAGGTAAACTGTTACCTTATAGGAACACTACATACCACAGGTAAACTGTTACCTTATAGGAACACTACATACCACAGGTAAACTGTTACCTTATAGGAACACTACATACCACAGGTAAACTGTTACTTTATGGGACCACTACATACCACAGGTAAACTGTTACCTTATAGGAACACTACATACCACAGGTAAACTGTTACCTTATAGGAACACTACATACCACAGGTAAACTGTTACCTTATAGGAACACTACATACCACAGGTAAACTGTTACCTTATAGGAACACTACATACCACAGGTAAACTGTTACCTTATAGGAACACTACATACCACAGGTAAACTGTTACCTTATAGGAACACTACATACCACAGGTAAACTGTTACCTTATAGGAACACTACATACCACAGGTAAACTGTTACCTTATAGGAACACTACATACCACAGGTAAACTGTTACCTTATGGGACCACTACATACCACAGGTAAACTGTTACCTTATAGGAACACTACATACCACAGGTAAACTGTTACCTTATAGGAACACTACATACCACAGGTAAACTGTTACCTTATAGGAACACTACATACCACAGGTAAACTGTTACCTTATAGGAACACTACATACCACAGGTAAACTGTTACCTTATAGGAACACTACATACCACAGGTAAACTGTTACCTTATAGGAACACTACATACCACGCCAGCCGCACATTGGTGCGGCTGGCTTCCGGGTTAAGCGAGCAGTGTGTCAAAAAGCAGTGCTGCTTGGCAGGGTCGTGTTTCGGAGGACGCATGGCTCTCGACCGTCGCCTCTCCTGAGTCCGTACGGGAGTTGCAGCGATGGGACAAGACTGTAACTACCAATTGGATATCACGAAATTGGGGAGAAAAAGGGATAACAAGTACAACAACAAACATTTTTAAAATTAAAATAAAGGCTACTTCATATTCATCATGTCCAGCACCACCCCAACATCAACATCTCTGAAAATGGCGCGTTTCTATGTTTTGTAGAAATGATGACGATGAAATCATCAGTGTGCATCATGTGATTTTAGCCAATTATGAGCAGGCATTGCCTACTAATTGTCTACTTATCTTCATCTGTCTTGTTTTACTACAAAACATAGAAACGAGCCATTTTCACATGTGTTGATGTTGGGGTGGTGCTGGACATGATGAATATGAAGCTGAACATTTTTGACATTTCCCTTTAAGGTAAGGGTTAGGGTTTAGGTTAGGGGTTAGGGTAAGGGTTTAGGGTAGGGGTTAGGGTTTAGGGTAGGGGTTAGGGTTAGGGGTTAGGGGTAAGGGTTTAGGTTAGGGGTTAGGGTTTAGGTTAGGGGTTAGGCTTAGGGTAGGGGTTAGGGTTTAGGTTAGGGTTAGGGTTTAGGGTAGGGGTTAGGGTTTAGGGTAGGATTTAGGGGTTGGGGTTAGGGTTAGGGTTTAGGGTTAGGGTTATGGTTTAGGGTAGGGGTTAGGGTTACGGTTACGGTTTAGAGTTAGGTTTAGGGTTTAGGGTAGGGGTTAGGGGTAGGGTTTAGGGTAGGGTTTGGGTTTAGGTTATGGTTTAGGATAGGGATTAGTGTTTAGGTTAGGGTTTAGGGTAGGGGTTAGGGTTAGGGTTTAGGATAGGGGTTAGGGTTTAGGGTAAGGGTTAGGGTTTAGGGCAGGGGTTAGGGTTTAGGGTAGGGGTTAGGGTTTAGGGTAGGGGTTAGGGTTACGGTTTAGGGTAGGGGTTAGGGTAAGAGTTTAGGGTAGGGGTTAGGGTTTAGGGTAGGGGTTAGGGTTAGGATTTAGGGTAGGGGTTAAGATTAGGGTTATGGTTTAGGGTAGAGGTTAGGGGTAGGGTTTAGGGTAGGGGTTAGGGTAGGGGTTAGGGTTTAGGGTAGAGGTTAGGGTTTAGAGTAGGGTTTACGGTTTAGGGTAGGGGTTAGGGTTAGTGTAGGGGTTAGGGTTAGGGTAGGGGTTAAGGTTAAGGTTAGGGTTTAGGGTAGGGGTTAAGGTTTAGGGTAGGGGTTAATGTTAGGGTTTAGGGTAGGGGTTAAGGTTAAGGTTAGGGTTATGGTTTAGGGTAGGGATGTCCCAAGGAGCCCAGATAGCACTGACCCTTCCCCTATGGTACAGAAGAGGTATCTCGTGTTACTGGCCTGCTGTACTAGACTCCTAACTTTGGCCGGGCATGAGACTCTCCTTTTCAGTTAAATGAAACCTGGGCATAAGCAGCACAACTCCACGAGAGGTTCACGCTGCTCAGCGTAAAATTACGTTCTGGTTCTATTTCCAAGATTTCAACTAACAGCTCACAGCCGAACACTTGATTAACACAACACACCAAAACACAACACACACCATGACATAACATTGTGTTCTCCTTTAGGACCTGGCGTTGTACAATGAATTTTCTATCAGTGACACCCTGACGTTCTTCGGCCGGATCCACGGCCTGACAACTATGGACACCCAGGCACGCATGGACTTCCTGGTGGACTTCCTGGACCTACCTCACAACAGCAGCCTGGTTGGAAAACTCAGGTAACTAGGGTTGCAAAATTCCAGTAGCTTTCCACAAATTCCCAGGATTTCCAGAAACCTTTCGGAGCATTATTAACCCGATGCCCTTTTATTAGGGATCAGGCCCTAAGGAGCTGTAATAAATCATACCTCCATGCTATCTCCCTTACAACCCTGCATATACAGCATGGTGGTTCCACTAAATAACTGCCTTTTGCGTCCCTTTGATATTTATATTTTAAGTAGAAAATGTGCACCAATATTGAATTTGAAAAGCCTGTGATATGAAATGAAGTGTCCTCTAATATAGACCGCATGGAGATTTCAAGAAATCATTTTTAATATGAATAAAAGCATACTAAAGTGACAAAATTCTGAGTTTTTCCGTCAACCCTGTGT
The DNA here is from genome assembly GCF_964263955.1 of Coregonus lavaretus. Classification (NCBI taxonomy): domain Eukaryota; kingdom Metazoa; phylum Chordata; class Actinopteri; order Salmoniformes; family Salmonidae; genus Coregonus; species Coregonus lavaretus. The sequence goes on along the minus strand of NW_028166962.1, from coordinate 535 downwards.
CACTTCTAGGAAGATTTTAACGCACTTAACCCCAACATTTCTCCAAGTGTCACCATCATTGTAAAGCCCTAGTTAAGTTGTTGCTTTGACAAAGTAATTTCTGAAGATTATTATTTATTTCATGTGATAAGTGATTCATTTACGTCTGTCCCTCATTTTAAGGTCAACCCTGTTTCGTGAACTGACCTCTTTTAATATGGTGAAACGATTCCTTTTAAAATATTATTTTCAAAATAATCATTGAACATATAATAGTCAAATCATAGAGTAAAAGCAGGGGAGCTGTTTTGACTCTTTTTAGCCATTTTCTGGTGTTTTGTGGTGGGAAATGGCATGGCAGCAAGACTTTGGGGTGACCATCGATCATTGTGAATGGGAAGCTATTCCCACTAATGTCCCCCGAAAATAATGAGATTCCATAAATAAATTACAAACTACACCTGTTGTCACAAGTAAATATGACCCTGCATATTCTGGGGAATGTCCCAACTATAAGCAGCATTTGGTACTTATGCACATCTCTTCTGATACTGTC